>NC_091571.1:37382980-37387980 GCF_042767895.1 Penaeus vannamei
GAAAAATCCTGTTTATTTTTATTCTTATTCACACTATATGAACTGTTTATTCTTATCTAATTATATGGAAAAACAGTCTTTATTCTCATCCACATCATATGGAAAGACCTGTCACAGCCACGGGCCCTCCAGCCTCGGTTCCTTGAGGCAAAACCTGCATTGCAGAGGTTATGCCAAAGATAAAAAATAATGTTTGCCGGGAAGATGATATTAGAGGCTGACGATCACCAACTTGAGCAGTCTCCTTTCGCGTTAATAAAAAGTGTATGATAATTAATGGAGTGATTCGTGTTGTTAAAGGTAACGGCAAATCGAGACGACACAGATATGTGGATTCGCGAGGAGTGACAGAAATGTGTATGAATGAATATATACTTATGTATACATATACACACACACATAAACACACAACATACACACACAAACACACACACACGCACACACACACACACACACACACACATATATATATATATATATATATATATATATATATATATATATATATATATATATATATATAATATATACATACATATACATATATGTGAATATACATGTGTATACACACACACACACACACACATATATATATAATATATATACATATATATATATATATATATATATATATATATATATATATATATATATATATATATATATATATATTTATATATGTGTGTGTGTGCGTGTGTGTGTGCGTGCGTGTGTGTTCGTGCGTGCGTGTGTGTGTGTGCGTGCGTGTGTGTGTGTGTGCCTCTGTGTGTGTGTGTGTGTGTGTGTGTGTGTGTGTGTGTGTGTGTGCCTCTGTGTGTATGTATGCGTGTGTGTGTATATGTATATATATGCATATATTCATTCATATTACACATTTCTGCCACTCCTCGCGAATCCACATATCTGTGTCGTCTTGGTTTGTCGTTATGTGTGTGTGTTTATGTCGCTGAAGTATTCGCAGTGAAAAAAATAATAAAATACTAATAAAATCGATTTCTTTACCTGTACCTTTTTAAGCCCAGCATACCCAGTACATAGCCATTTCATAAAAAAAAATTAAAGATAGTAATAAACATAAATTAAAATAAACATAGTACAGAGCCATTTCATAAAAAAATACATATCTAAATATTAATAGATTATAATAAACATAGTACATAGCCATTTCATAAAAAAATACATATTTAAATATTAATAAATTAAAATAAACATAGTACATAGCCATTTCATAAAAAAATACGTATTCAAATATTAATAAATTAAAATAAACATAGTACATAGCCACTTCATAAAAAAAATACATATTTAAATATTAATACATTAAAATAAACATAGTACATAGCCATTTCATAAAAAATACATATTTAAAGTGTAACTGTAATTTTCTAAGCAGCCTAACGTATTGTCGCACAAATATATTTGAGGAAAAGAGTGCCATAGTACGTTTCACGTTGCGGCCACGTGTCTGGCACTCTTCCTCGCTGAATCGTGCCACAAGTGTCCTTGAATAAGTATTCAACATGTGAAGAGAGAACTGAATGCATGAAACAGTAGTCAAGTGCTTCTCATTCCTGGCAGAGACATAGGCATCGGTTTTCATGTCGTGGTCGTGTTTTGGAAACCGCGAAGCCTTCTTTATTGTCTTTATGATTTGGAAAGAGGAGTAAAGAATTAAAAAAAAGGAACAAGAACGACGTATAAAAATATAAATAAATAAAGAATAAAAAAAACTTGAACAAGAATTCGAAAGAAAAATTAAATAAAGAATAGAAAAAACTGGAACAAGAACAACTTGAACAAAAAAATAGATAAAAAATTAAAAAAAAAAGCGAACAAGAACACAACTCGACACAAAATTGCTCATGAAGTCATCGACCTGCGGCCATGTAAACACTCGACACCCGGGCCTCCGTTGCAAGTGTCACAGTGTGCATTCTCAAGGGGATTCCCCGGCTTAAGATCCTCCTCCAGCCTTCGGTGTACCGACGGAGGCTCTTCATGTCCCAAAACCGCTTTGGTTCGGAAGGAAAAAGGAAAAGAAAAGTGTAGTTCTTGATATTTAAAAATAATAAGAAAAAAATGGTGAGAGAAAAGGAAAAGGAAAGTGTAGTTCTTGATATTTAAAAATAATAAGAAAAAAATGGTGAGAGAAAAGAAAAAGAAAAGTGTAGTTCTTGAAATTTAAAAATAATAAGAAAAAGATGGTGAGAGAAAAGAAAAAGAAAAGTGTAGTTCTTGATATTTAAAAATAATAAGAAAAAAATGGTGAGAGAAAAGAAAAAGAAAAGTGTAGTTCTTGAAATGTAAAAATAATAAGAAAAAAATGGTGAGAGAAAAGAAAAAGAAAAGTGTAGTTCTTCATAAAAAAAGAAAAAAGAAAAATGGAGTGAGAGAGAGAGAGAGGAAAAGAAATGCATATACACCCGATCTTTTCAGCTTATTTGGTTCAGTTCGAATATGAGAAACATAAACCTTAACTAAACTCTCACGAAACAAAACAAAGACAAAATAATCAACAAAGACTGAGCTTGTGAATTACATCTAAGGAAAACCATCCGAATAAAACAACGACAAAACAAACGATCTTTATTAATATATCTTAATTAATATATTATATTTATTAATATATCTTAATTAATTTATCTTAATTAATATACCATTCTCTCTCATCTTATCTTTCTTGTTACAACTCATTCGCTAAATTCATCTTTGGGTAGAAAACCTTCCTGCATGTAATGTATGTAGTGGGAGGAAGGAGGCGTCCCACCCCCCACTATTATTACTAGTTGTTTGGTAGGTCGTGGCTGAGCGGTAAGGCAGTAGTAAGTAAGATACTGACGTACTGGAGTACTCTGAAGATGTTGGTGCAGTTAAACTTGTCGCAGTTTTCTTGTCTTTATTCTGGGTAACTGGTACAGAGGGCAAGGCAGGTGCCCAGGGAGGAGCACGTCCTGCCGAGCCCGCGGGGGCGAGCGGTCTGCTGTAGATGGCACAGGAATTGCCATGAACGAAGTTCGTTTTGAGACAATATACAATGGAAAAACATGAAAGAATATGGATGAACATAGTTTCAGAGATATTAGGTCACAAGACCGTTTCGTGGAGAGGAACAAGGGTATGGTTGACATGATATCGGTATGTTTTTACAATCCAAACATTGTGGTTATGGGACAGACTGGCTGACTATACATGAAACATAGAACATTTGAATATCAATGGTAAAATCAGTTACATACATCGTGATTCAGAATAAGCATTTTATAAGAAACATTTTGAGTATAAACATGACATATTTATACATGAAGACAACAGAATAAATGCATGGAAAATGTATGAGAGTAATAAGGGTTAGATTAGCGTGTTCTACGGTCACTTCGTCAATGTCGGGCACGGGGCAGGTTGAAGTACTTGTGAAATAGGAACACATGGCTTTCGTGGTATGCGAGGGGTGAGCGACGAGGGGAGCAGGTCACTAAATCGCTCGGCCACTAGAAAAGAATCGTCCTCGATTCTTGAGTAGACGATGCAGGTAGATGACAGGTGACAGGTGATGGAAGCATGTGACACTAGGGTCTCGATCTTGCAGTTGAGGAGGAACGGTCGTACAGGTATTTCTAAGGTCGGCGGCCTAGGGTGCTTGTTTGCACAGGTCACTGTTCCGGGTGCAGGTGGTCTTGACGTGAGCGGCAGTGATGATCAGTCACGGAGCTCGTCAATCGTTCCACACAGGATCACTGGAAGACACAGTTAACTTGTCAAGCGCCGTGTCAGTCGTAAATGACACGCACACCGGGTCTAGAAGATTCTGGGAGACCAGTAATCGTCGAAGAGTCGAAGGTTGAGCGGAGAATCTTGAGAGCGAGGTCTTGAGGATCACGTCGGCGAGAAGGATTCGTCATCTCGGGAGAGGAACAACATTGTGAAGACGTCACGAGGGTCGGCAGGCAAGGAGGGACAGTTCTTGCCAAGGTCACCAGCACGGCAGCGGGTGTGGTGAGTGAGCGTAGCGATATGCACGAGGGAACGTGGGCGGCGATCACCAGCGGACGATGCGGGGCGGCGGACACGGCCGGAGTAGCAACGCGAGAACAGGAGAGCGTCGGCAGGTGATGCGGCGGTGAGGACGTTCGGCGGTAGTCACCAGCGGACGAGGCGGCGGACACGACCGGAGTTGCAGCGACGTGCAGTAGAGAACATGGGAGCGTCGGCAGGTGATACGGCGGCGAGGACGTCCGTGAGATGGGCTCGTTAACGGGCGAGCGAGACTTGGTGCGCCAGGGCACGGCGGCGAGGGGCGACGTGGTGATCCGAGAGTCGAGGTCAGCAGTGGCGTTTCAGCACGGGGTGTCTGGCTCTGGGGACAACAGACGGGAACAACAGTACCATGTCTTGGCGACAGAAGACATAATGCCATATCTCAGTATCTCAGGGAGTTACAATATCAACACGAACTCATAGTGATTAGGAAATAACTGGAAGCAACGTGTCAAGTATTGGGAACAGAGGGTGTTAATTGCAACATTTACCTGAGAGATAGGAGGCAGTAACAAACAAACGAAATTGTAGGACAAAATCTCGTGGAAATTGCGAGTTTGCAGAGCCATGCAAGATACAGGAATGATTCTCCATGTCATAATTTGTAGAATTCACGTGCAAGAAAACAAGATAACAAATATCCTTGTGAAAGTAAAGGTAGATAAATCGTAGAACACATTTCTTCAGGGGAATGAGAGTAGTTGCGTGCAAAAATGCTGGATTAATCTTCGAAAATGAAGGGTAGTTGCATGCTAGGATACAGGAAGGATTTTCCTATTAAGAGAATTACTGAAGACATGCAAAAATGCAGGAAGAATTTCCTGGAAAAATTAGCTCATTATGAATGAACTGGAACTTAGCATCGTGGAGATTCAGAAATCATTACGACAGAGTAAAGGAAAACGAACTAAGTACTCATAGGTAGACAGAACTACAGGGAAATTAGCGTAATCATGCTAACTACA
>NC_091571.1:37407980-37412980 GCF_042767895.1 Penaeus vannamei
ACACACACACCAACAGCACGCACACACACACACACCAACAGCACACACACACACACACCAACAGCACGCACACACACACACACCAACAGCACACACACACACACACACCAACAGCACACACACACACACACCAACAGCACGCACACGCACGCACACACACACACACACACACACACACACACACACACACACACACACACACACACACACACACACACACACACACACACACACACACACACACTGCTATTTCGAAGGAGTGACCAGTTGATCGGTCTCAAAGAAAGATTTTTTTTTCATTTTTTTTAATGCAATGTTTATGAATGAAATGTAAATTGAGGGACGCATTACTTGGACTCGAAATCGTTAGTCACAAATCCATTGATCTACATATATTAGCCCAGTTAAAGTGTTCAAAGTTTTATAAGAACTTTTCGACCAATATCTTAACTTTGTCCAACAGAAGTCAAAACATTATTTTGCTGCCCGAGTAATCTTTGAAAACCCCAAAATGACGCTCTGCAAGTTGTTACCATGATACTACCACATCCTCTGCTTGGCATACTTGGAGTCCAGAATATCTGCTTGCACAAAATAGACTTTTAGCACTTGAATAAGACCCTTAGGCGATAACGCAAGCCGGAGAACGTACCCACAAAGACGAAAAAGGCCATCTTGATCCTACCTAACACTCGGCTCTCCTGTGGTAATTGATGTATCCTTGAAAACATTCACGACCAACTGAGCAACAGCGAGTAGACGATACATTTTGGCGAAACAAGAATAAAGAGTGAGGACTCTAAGGCTTTAGAAACACCGTGCATAAAATGGGGAAGAGGGAAGAACCAAAAGAAAAGACACGAAGAGTTCAAATCGGTGGCTTTTGGAACAGTAAACAGGGACTGACAGCCTAGGAAACAGGTAGATTAGTTGAAATTACAGGAGTTGGCAGGACAAAGGAATCTCTGGATAGAACGAGGAAATCGAAGTTGAAATGTATATATCGAAATGGGGGCAGAAATAATCAATAAGAGGGATTATTTCTCGCCAATTACAATCCGGAGTGGTAGGTGTAGAACCCAGATAATCAGTATATCAAACAGTAACTGGAAGTAATATGAAGACTGAGATATAATAATGTCATAATCTAACGGTAGAGATGTTCTTTACATTTAGCGTTGATAAAAGATGATTTTTATGTGTAATATATCCATGCGTAGTACTGCCTTTATTTTACACGTTGAATATATGTGATATATAACTAGATCTCCGTAGGGAAAAATCGTACAAAGTCATCTTGTGAACGTGAGGATAATGAGTACAAAGAGACTTAAACGTAGTAATATAACCAGCAATCGAAAGTTATATGCAATAACTACTTTCCTCTTATCCACTAAAGAAATGTAATTTCATCCATGTCCCTACACTGGACAGTTTTCCAAAACACTCCACCATATTTGCTCTTCCATCGAATCATATCTTATTGAAAGTACTTCGGGTAATTATCCACAACACCTCTGTGTTTATATGAACATATAAGTACAAAGAAATAGTTTAGAAGGCAAAAGAAAGAGAATTACATAAGCTTTATATAAACGCCGCCTTCTTAGACACGGGGTCCCTCGCCTTTGCAAAATCGTAAACAATTTAGTTAAGCGGGAAAGCGGAGCGAGTTACAGATGTGAAAACAGCTGTCCAAACATGTAAGAGCTGTAACTTGCCAACACTTTATATTCAGTTCAAACGTATGTTACTCCTATGCATTCCCATATAAGTTTTAGTTCAATTGAGAATACCGCTGCTTAGAATATTGGTTTTAAATGTTCTCGAAGTCGGCCGTCAAACACCTGCTTCTAAATGTTTTGGAAGAAAGTTTTAATGTTTATACACTTACTGTTTAATTGAGCTTAGATTGGATTCATCCTTTTTCGATTTTCTTTTCAGGGGAAGTCATAGAACTGGTAGGAGAAGCATCGACATAATCCAATGAAACTTTATCGAGTAAAATAAACATGTTTTATCCTGTTCCAACTTTAGTAAAATTGTTGCGTTTTCAGATTCGGATTTGAATTCAGACTCATATTTTGGGGAATGAAGATGTTTTAGGACTTCAGGTCGTTTGTGAAAGGGAGTGTTAATGATCATCATCTAAATCCTATGTAAATTTGCTTACATTTGTTGGAAGTAATGCTATTTTTTTTTTCTTCTGCCTCCTCCTCTTCCTTTTTCTCCTCCTCTTCTTCTGCTTCTTCTTCCTTCTTCTCCTCTTCTTCCTTTGTCATCTCCTCTTCCTTCTTCTCCTCTTCTTCCTTTGTCTTCTCCTCTTCTTTCTTTTCCTCTTCTTCTTTTCTTCTTCTTCTTCTTCTTCTTCTTCTTCTTCTTCTTCTTCTTCTACTTCTTCTTCTTCTTCTTCCTCCTCCTCCTCCTCCACCTCCTCGTCCTCCTCGTCCTCGTGCTGCTCCCCCTCCTCCTCCTCCTCCTCCTCTTCCTTCTCCTCCTCCTCCTCCTTTTCCTCTTCCTCTTCCTCTTCCTCTTCCTCCTCCTCTTCCTCCTCCTCCATAAAGTTATTATTACTAATATGTTTCAATTTTGATTGAAAATGTACAATATTTACAATGTTTTTCAATGGGGAACTCCTGCAGATATCCATTTTGGCAGGGATATCCCCACAAATGAGTTACAAATTTACTCTCGGTCACTTAGGCTCACAGAGATGAAAGCTATCAGTGACAGCTAATTTAGTGTTAAGTGAAGATATTAAGACTAGCAGTGTCAGTCATATTTTGATAATGCTGTTATTTTCTTTTTGCACTTTTGTAGGGAAATCATAATAAGAGAAATATTTCTACCTTCAAAAGTAACTTATAAGTGAATTTGTGATTATCAGTTTCTGAAGTCATGATGATAGAAATGTACGGTGTATGGTTATAAATGTGTTTCACTTTTAACTTAATTACACTAGGATGATGTCCTATCACATTATGGTAGATAGTCCTTAGTGCTGGGATAATGTCTCTGTGTCCTATATAGTTGAGCCTCTTTTAAAGTTGCACACACTTAACAGGAATAGCACCTCAGAAGTAGGCTTAATCCCACTTTTTAGCCACATTGCTTAAACATTTGTTTATGCAATATCCTAAAGCATAATAAGCAATAATTTTATGTTTCCTGTACTCTGAATATTTCCACTAAGCAACTAACTTTGCATGCACCCAGACACATTGTTTGGTATGGCAACGGAGGCTCCCATTGTCATTAGGCTAATTCAGAGTTGTGAAATAGAGTATGTAGGGCTGAACTATGAAATGTCAGTACCTGCTGTTGTTCTTGAAGTTGATAATTTCATTGTTTATTTGCCAGTCAAACCAAAGTGTTGGTCTATGGCTAGCCCAGGGCACATATAATTAGTTAGCTCCATTTCCATATAGCCTATTGAGCCTGAAAATGAAATAGACTTTCCCAAGAGTATTCTGACTGGCATTAATGGTAAGGAGCTCTTAGTTATCATGAATAAAAGAAGGGACTTTGGTTTCTGGTAAGCATAACAAAATTGAAGGTAAATCTTTATGATGTGGATACACTAAGTTGGGGCGAAGTGAATATGGTGTTCTTGTAGAGGACAGAAAGTTGCAGTCGTCAGTACAAAAAAATAATTTGCAGACACAAATGGTAATGCCACAAATAAAGTTAAAAGATCATGGAAAGCATCACTCTCAGTCGAAGTCCACTCAGTGATCTCGAGTTTCGGCTCTATCTTGCCATGGATACTGAGGTGAGGACAAGGTTCCCTGGGGGTGTTTGGGAGGCAGAGGCCCCATCACCCCCTCCACCCTCCCCCCTCTTGGGCAGTGACTGGAGAGCACGCCCACTCACGGAAACTTAGATTGTTGAATGGGTTTTGTGACGTGGGAACTTAGTCTCTGGTGAGTGCATAAGAATTCCCAAATTGAGTAAATTATACAAATAATTATTTATATAGTTTTATCTGATATCTCACAGTGCTCTCCCATTGGCTAAATATGATGTCATTAGCTCTGCCTCCTTTCTTGACCCCAACAATTTGTGTGATCTTTTATGGTAACCAAGAAAAAAAAGAAGTAAGAAAGATATTTGATATTTGCAATTAATAAAGGTGATGAGGTAGGTCTTATCCCAGAAGTTGCCAATTAGGATTGTCATCAAGTGGTTCTACCTTTGGAGAGATACCTTGGGCTAGCCTTTGTATATTGAACACCAAATTAATCTTCAGGAGCTTACTGCCATTTTTTAGAAGCAGGGAAGCAGATGTGTTTCTACAAAACATTGGGAGTCTTTTGATGGACTGCAATGATCGTTCACAGCGTTAACTATTTTTTTTTTAAACAAATGGTGTAGATCAAAGCTTTAAGAGTTATGGGGAAGGCTTAAAAGATAAACAGTTTTGTGTATTTTTCTTAATGTATGTGATTTTTTTTTTTTTTTCCTGTTTTATTGAAGTATCAGTAAAAATATTATTTTAGACCCATGGTTCTTAACCTTTTTAGAGTTATAGACCCCGTTAAGAATGATGAAAGTTATGAATGTTCATATAGACACAACTTAATAGGCAATTTCATTGTCTCATACTGCAAACTTTAAAATAAACAGTCTAAATGGTAAGTTTTATATGATACTCACGGTCCCCCTGAAACCCCAAGTGTTAGACAATACCAGTTCACATACAATGTGAAAAAAAAAAGATTTGTAAGACCAAATTAATTTTTTGAAGAATAAATAATTTTCCTTTTTTCCCCTTTTATATTTCTATATCTTTTTTTTAGTATTGTTAATAAAATTATGATGAACATATTTAAAAAAATGTCAATGAAGGTAGCATTAGAGAAAGACTTGTGCAGTATCTTTATTAATGTGGCAGGCTGGAGTCTGTAAACGTCTGTGAATGTCAACATGTCCTTGGTATCATTATTTACAGCCTTAATGGAATAGAATTCAGAACCCATCAATGACATGATAAGATAAGC
>NC_091571.1:37422980-37432980 GCF_042767895.1 Penaeus vannamei
TATAAAATATTGGTCTTCCAGTGTCCTTGCCTGTGCTACTTAGGGAGTAATTTAATCATTTAAAATGAAATATATTGATATTGTTTTCAACTTTTGTCTAATACAAAGATGATTTAGGGCTATGTGCTTGAAGGTTTCTTTGATGTATTTCATGAAAATGATAGTATGAGCTTTCCTACAAGGCTTGCTTCTAGACAGAAAGATAGTATGCACACAAATAGGCAGGATTAAGTTACTGAGAACAGCCTGAATAATGACACAAAATCCTTATAGTATTAGCATCCACTGTCTGTATTGTACATGTGTATTATATTTTTTTACACAGCATATTCCGGAAGTTTACGGTACCCAGCAAATCATACAGTGGAAAAAGCTGGATGTTGTGGGTAGCATCTCTTGCTAATGTGTCCATACTGCTCATATATATGTATGTTTATGTATTCTTATAAAATACTGTACAGAATAAGTTTGGAATCCTTTAACTTTTGTATTGCATTTTTAAAATAATAAAAATTACTGTATTTAAGGTTTTTTAGGGTTAATATGGTGACTTTCCTTACAATTCCCACAATCATCCTTTGATGTTTGTTCTATAACATCTACATATTTGAAGGGGTGTAAAGCAATAATACTTTAGGTTTTACGTAAGCCTTGTGTAAAACCACAAAAGTTTTGTGAAGTGCTCACAACAAGAATTAGAACTTTCCATTACATTTTCATCAGCGCAACTGAATAATGATATTTAAAGTCGCTTTCAGTATTTTATTATATAATTATTCCATTTAGCATGCAAAGGTTCAAGTGCTAAAAGTAATGTATATTTATACATTTATATTAATTCGAGAAATTAATATAAATGCCCATAATATTAAAAACAAAACATTGTAATAAATAGAAATCAGTAACATGATCATCTTCCTCAATTATTGGTTGGATAGGGTAGTCATACAGAACTAGCTCAGTTTTATACACATAAAACTGCATGATCTCACTGTTATATAAATATTATCATATTTCAGGTAAAGTCCTGTTCTGCAGGGCAGGAAGGCAAACTTCTTGTGAAAACTATCAGCATCTTTTGTGCTGATCCTCCTACCACTAATATTCCCCCCACACCACTTTCTCCTACTCCCTCCCAACACAACCCACCCCCTTCAACTATATGCACATTTTCCCTCCCTCCACCCCCTCTATCCTTTCCATTCCCTCCCAGATACACATGTGAATCACTCATGTCACAACAGTGCCCTTCCCCAGATTCCCTACCTCCTGATATCCCTCCTTCACACCCCCTAGCTCCTTCCCCCCAGATTCCCCTATATGAAGTACTACTTTCACTCATAAAACAACTAAGATATAGCTCTCCTACATTGGAATATTTGCAGTTTCCGTTCTCACTGACCAGACCTACGTCATATCCTTGCTTACAACCTGTTCTTCTTCCCCACTCATAAATATCCTTCACTTGATCTAATCCCCTTACCCATTCCCTCATCAACTCCCTTACCTGTCTCCAACCTTTCAATATTACTCTAGATAATTGATACATAGCAACAATCACCCTTCACCCCTCCTTTAATATACTTTCCTATAGTGCTATATGACCTTAGATGTCTAGCACATTTATTTTAGCTTTTTAACCATTAACCATTAATGACCTGGGTGGGTGGTTTAGAATGGATAGAGTTGTCAGTAAACATTGTGGAAGTAGTACTAGTATCAGTGGTTGGAGCCATGGCAATGGAGAAGTGGGGGTCAGGAAACTAATGGAATCATATTTAGATTAGATGATGGGGCAAGACTTAATGCCCCTAATAAAGTTAAAAAATCTTCATTATTGACCATGGTGGGTTTGAAATAAGTGGGGGAAAGAAATGGTTTAACCCCACAGGGTCCCATTACGGGGTAAGGGCTTGGCAATTAACCAAGGGAATACTGTGCCCAAGGCTCCTGGAGGCCGTTCTTGACTGACATATAGTGCACAGAAGAAGGGGATAAATATGAGAAAGGAAAGGAAAGGAGAAGAAAAGACCATGAAAAATTAGTTGAGGAAATAAGAAGAGAGAGAAAAAGAAAGGACAAAAAGAGAAGAAAGCATGACAATGAAAACAGGATTGGTCAGGTAGGTAAGGTTAATCCATTACATTTGGCTTCAGTCTCCATCTCCTAAGCCCCCCCAGTTGCCTGCCAATGTGTCTGCCAATCATGCCCACTTGTATGAGCAGGCATTATGATGTCAAAGATCGTAGAGTGCTAAAGGAGAGTCTAGTAGTGAAAAAGGGTAGAGTAGGGGAGCAAAAGGAATAAGGCAGGGGTTAGTAAAAGGGGAAAGGGGGGATCAGATCAAATGATAAGTATCTTTGTCTGCATAAAGCAAGAGGAATGTTGCATGAGGAACATTGCAAAAATCATTATGAAGCAATCATCAGGAAACAAGGTTAAAAATGCATATCCACCTCCCCCCCCCAATTCCTTTTCCATTATTGCTTCACCCCTTCTGTCCACTTGGTGTGAGAGCTGTGCTGAAAGGATAAAAGACTGGCTTTGTGTCAATCCTGAATGTCCCTTGTACTCTGCCCTTCTTTCTTTACCCTGTTCACTACTATACTAACCTAATGTTCTACAGCCTTATTTAACTATTCCGGGAATCCACATACATCACCTTAGGCCACATCAATTATCCATCCCCCATAAAATGTGCCATGAAAAGCTGAGAACTTGAATAAGCCTGTTATTCTTTATGTTCTGTATGCCTAGACTTTTTTAACCCTGTTGCTCCATTTTTTTCTGAGAAAATCCGAAAAGCATCAAATGAAATTGGTGTGGCCTTTTGAACCAAAAAACTTCCTTGTCCGGGGGCTATGGCCCCAAGCTATATTTTGAATATGCCGCTAATGGCTAGCTGTTTACATGGCAGAAATGTTTCAATAAATAAATAAATGGGTGTCAGAGAAGTAGGAGAAGATCCTGGGGAATGAGAACAGGGAACAAGGGTAAGAGATGAAGTATAAGAAAGAACAAGAGGGGAAGGATGCAGAGATGAACACTTGTGCCAAAAGGGCCCCTCTAATCCCATGCCTGTTGTTACCACGGAGGGCTTTGGAGACAGACTGGGGCCCACTGTGAGGGATCACCCCTACCTTGGACCTCAGCCTTTGCTTCAACTAATTTTGCAAAGACTTTTCTTCCTTACCTTTCTTTTTTCTTCTCTTCATCTCCTCCTCCTGCCCACATACTAAAGTGTGGGAGCCATACTGAAGGGATGAAAGGCTGGCTTTGTGTTAGGCCTGAATGGCCTTTGCACTCGGTTTCCTACTCCTACTTTATTATTTTCACTGCCATCCGGACCTACAACACTACAACCTTTGACATCCGGCATATTTTGTCATAATTGTTAACTATTACAAGCTGTGAGCAATCAGAACAGCTGTAGAAGGAAACTGCCTAATTGCTTTTGGAGACATTGTTGGAAGTGAAGGGTACTGTCAGAGTAATGGGCTGTTGTTTGGAATCACAGGTCTCACATGGCTGGGCTAAAAAACATAAAAGGTTTGTAGAGGACGTAGTAGGATGCGGGCAAGAGTTAGTGGTGTGGTGTGAGGTAGTACTGCAGGGAGGACAATAAGGATGAATAATAATAATAAGGGAGGGGGGGGGGCAGAAAATGAAGAAGACTACAAAAAGATGGAAAAGAGGATGTTGGGGGGAGAGGAAGGGATGTATTCGGAAGATTGAGTAAATGGCCTGGGTGAATGATTTAGAATGTATCAAGTTGACAGCAAGAATTGAGGAGGGGATAGTAGTAGTAGGGGGGGGGGAGGACAAGGATAATCAGTAAACATTGAGGTGGTGGTATTAGTATCAGTGGTCGGAAGAAGATATGTTGAAGGAAAGGAGAAGAAAATACCAAGCAAAGTAAGGGCAATCCCTACACTGGGTTCATCTCCATCTCCTAAGCCCCCCCTATGACAGTGAGCTAGGTATTGGGGGACTGAACTAAAAACAATCAAGAAAGAACTGAGCAACATTCACTGTTCTATGATTTTCCTTGGCTATCTCTTGTTATGTTCCTTTAGCCTCTAAATTTTGAGAACGATCACTAACATCTGTAAAACTCATTTACAATTTTTGAATTATATGCAAAAAAAAAAAAAAAAAAAAAAAAGGCTAAGTAAGTCTGGTGTGACAGCAAAATGAAATTTTATTAATTGAAAACATCAAAGCATTCCAGCTTTATAAATATCTAAGCTTTATATACTAATATAAGATACAAGTAAACAATTTGTGTGGGAACAAGGTTCTGCTTCTACCAATTTTATTCCACAGACAAGTCACTTAATAATTGTAGTGTGTGTAACTCATACCATAGGTGCCTTCCTTTTCCAAAGCTATATAATAAACACAGTTATTTTATAAGTTTATTAGGCATCTGTACATAAACTATTATTACACATGTTCAAAGAAAAAAAAAAAAGGGTTTTCTGTGAAGAACAGATTAATTAAATTCTATGATGCTACCATCAAAATTTCTGTGGCCTATTCTTCATTGTAGAAAATAAAAAGACTTTTTAATGAACCGGTTTATATTGTGGAAACTTTTCTCAACTAGAATTATTTACAACGCCATACAAACCCCACTGCATGGATTTCCCCAGTACCAAGGCTTCTTGCATACTCCCACTTTTGCCCAACTGCTGCTGACAATGCAGGTGATGGCCTGTGGGGAGTCCTTTCCCATTTTCATAATCTAGCTTAACCAAACTATTCATAAATATCTTCTTTATCTGCCACATATCGGATGATATCAGCAGGTCGCAACAGCTTCTCTGCATCACCATCTGGGATTTCAAAACCTACCAGAGAGAAGAAACACTTAGGGAAAAATATGCATAATATACATAACATCTATATAAGTAATTCACAGTAACTGATACAAGATATCATATTGCATTAAAAAAATATATATTTATAGTTGAGCTCCTGCTTATCACTTTCAAAGTCCAAAGGACCAAGCAGATCACTCCTCCTTTCAGTTTGCAACAGTGACAGACAACTTTAAATATTGTTCTGATATGATGAGGTCTTTTAACCTCTCCAAGATTTTGATGAATAATTACAAGCTCTGAGAATCTTAATATATATTCTTACTAAACATGAACAATAGAAACATGTAAATAATAAGTGCACTAAATGATAGAACTGTCATGCACTGTAATATGAGACCATTCAGAAGAATAAACAAGAATCTTTTTGAGGAATATGCACTTTAAAAGAAAAATTTTTCTTTACAGTGAATAACAATAACCATAATAACTTGAGCTGTTGTTAACTTCAGAGCTCCTAACATACATATTCTTATTTTGCTGTCTTTCAAGCCTTTGATTTTGCAGCAAGAACTATATTCCGAGGATATCACATACCGAATTCATCCTCCATGGCCATGATGACTTCTACATGATCCAAGGAGTCTAAACCGAGGTCTTGCATGAAGTGAGAATCCACGGCGAGCTGAAACGGTAAAACAAGATTACTAAAGTATATATGTGAAATTTATAAGTACTATTATGAAACTTTTGCTCTTAACTTCAAGTATTGTATGGACATTATTTTATCAACCTTATCTCAATAACTAAACTGCCAAGGAAACTTTGAAACCATACATTATGTTTAAATGCAATTCATTATTTTTCATTCTTCGATTATAAAGATAAGATTAACTGTATGAATAAACTGCTGTGAAATACCTTGTCAGGGTTGACCTTATCATACAGCTTAAGAACCAGCATGACTCTCTGCTGGATGAGGTCTAAGGTCAGAGGTTCCTTGGCACTGTAGCTGCGGACCCCACTGGTGGCCTGCAATCGGAAAAATTCATATTTACAAATGTAACAAATATGCTTTCATTAAAAGTCTAACACTTCAGAAGACCACAACAAGAAACAGGTGATAACGTAATCAAACTTTTCAAATTTTCTTAATTTTTTTTATGATTTGAAACCCATCTGCTGTAATACTTATGATAAAGTTGTTCTACTTCTTACCACCTTTTTGTTTTCATTGTGATCCTTGGAGTGATAATACAAAAAAAACGAATTACCTCCAAATCTCCAGCACAGTATAGCTTACATATACCAAGAACCCTCTCTGAAATGTCATCCAAGTTGGGCTTCTTGCTATATTGCTTGATGTTTTGTCTAAACACTGGTTTCTTTAGAAAAGAAAGCAGATGGAGAAATGTTATAGAGTAATAATAAGAACACTATAATAATGCAATAAAGACTAAATTGCAAAGCCATCAACAACAAATGTATGCATTGGCCACCGTCAAGCCAGTTTTCCTTACTAATTCAAGCTTTTACATTGCCTGAAAACCTGAAAATATGTAAACCTTAAAAGTCTCATGTGTACATCCACTTTATGAGAAGCACTAAACACTTACACAAAACTGTTCACTGACTATTGAAAATATTCCTAATCTGTTCTGATGTCTGGAATGAAAATCATGTTTAAAGTAAGGAAAAATGATTAACTGTGATTATGTATGAAAAATAACAATGCATCAATGTTTAACAATAAAACTGCAACATACATCATAAGTCAGAGAATGTACTTGTGACATGCAGCGACTCTCTTAGCTGAATCTAGCAAAGTACATATTAGATCAATGTCCTGAAATCCACTTTAGCAACTTCACTTTACCCCCTCAGCTAAACAAAGGTAAATAATACTCATATTTGCTTTTCTTACACTTTCCCAAGACCTCTACTTTAGAATGAGAAAAAACAACAACTACTACTAACACGGGTTGGAGGAGAGAGCCAGAAATCCAAACTGCTGAGTTATCAGGTAAAAGGTTAAATATAAGAAACTGTTGGTGCGAAACTCTAAGATCAAGAAATATAACGTCTACTTTCAATAGGAAAGTGCTACACATGCACACTGAAGTATACATATGCAACATTTTCCTCAGCTTCCCAATCTGAAGACATTTTTGTGGATCAGTTAAGAAGAGTTAATACTGGCTTTCCATTTCTTAAACGCACACAAGATGGCATGGAGAGTAGTCTTCCCCATAAACCTACAACTACGCTCAAGAAATACATTTTCTCTAGTCATTTATTGCACATGGTAAACAACCCATGAAACGGACAGATTCATGAATACAAAAGTATTTTTTCTTCTATAATATAATTTGCACTCAGAATTTTTAAAAAAGCAAGCATATAGCAAAACCTGTTGGCACTCCTACAAAGGCCATGAAACCTATGCCAAGTATATTCTTACATGACAGTGCTTGTAGACGACCTCAGTGATTTATCACCAAATAAAGAACCAGTCTCAGCTCTATATTGCTAGAATTTCCATGGTAAGATTTAATTGCCTTTGCTCAAGCGAGGAGGCCGCCACAGTTCCCTGACAATATCTAGAGATTGAAGCATCCATCACAGGTCTTATTAAGATCCAAGTGGAATTAGATAGAACATATACAAAATGATTACGGAGAGAATTATTTTGAAATTCACTGTGGGAGTTTTGACTTTTCTAGTGATTTTAATTGGTGCATGGCAACACTAGTGATAATACAAGACCCAAAAGGTAAGGAGTGCATGACCTATCAAGAAATGGCAGGGTTAAATTTATGCTTTATTCATGATTTTTGTCCTTTTTGCCCCCTAAATGCAAAATTTCCAGCACATCTGACCAGTAACACTGAGCTCAGACAAATCAATAACATGCCTTGCCGTTCACATTAATGACTCAGAGGAAGAAGTAAACATCCCTCACCAACACTTGGCCCAGGTTACTGTAAAAAGTTATAGGAGACTCAGACATTCAAAATAGGATCATCTATTATGTCCACCAACTACTATTATACTTAGTAAAAATGTCATTGAGAGTTCAGTGACCTCTCATTTGATGGATTATAAGATAGATTGATTCTAAAAAGCTCCTTGGGATATAGGTAAATAACGAGAGCAACAGACAGATATACAAGGAAAAGGACACCGCCATCTTATAGAGCATAAGAAACAGTCAAAGCAATGCAGGTACTGCTACAGTGGCCTCCATATCAAAAAAAATAATTTATAAATCTAAGTTGGTGTGACTGGATGTGTCTAGGGGAGGGTTAAAGGGGCTCTGCCCACCAACACACCCCAAGAAAGATTGTCTTCACCTTGGTATGCAAAGCAAGACAGCTGAAACTTTGCAGCATTGAGTGGACTGAGGCTGTCTGCCTCAGTGCAAACAGTCTACTGGCATGGTAACATTGTCTAAATATCCTTTGCACATGTAGTCATTAGACCACTATTGAATATTATCACTTAAAAAGGCACTGTATTTTTAATGTTTCCCTATTTCAAATATAAATGATATCACATTTAGGTTTAGTAATAAAGATATTTGGTTTGAAGGAATTGCTTGCTGATTCCTTGGTGTGCCCTATATATATATGGCTGGAGTAATAGGTACTTAATCTCAGAGGGGTGCTGTCACTTTGTCAACAAGTACCTTATTTTCTACCCAATCCTGAAACCTAAAATTGGTGACTAAGTCTACACTCTTAGCTAAGGAATTGCTGCAACCACATTTTCAGTGCGCAAGAGAAATGTTATATTAACCACAAAAGTTATTTAAGATAACAGCTTTAGGTAGCAAATATGATCTGCAGAAATTAAATCAAAGTTAAACTACATGCACATTTGTAAAATCTATACCAGCCAGTCCTGTCAGCCTCCGTGGCAATTTGTTGTCAAGTAAAGAAGGGTTTCAAGTCAAGTTTTCTTCCTGAAAACAAATTGAGAAGCTTCCTGGTAATGGAGAAAAGGCCACTGTCTCTCTTCAATTTATCCACTTCTCAACAATTACTCGAAAATCGCTAGAGGTGTCTGCAAGGGCATTTGTTACTGAGAGCGACTTGCCGTCTGGAGACGAAGTATCAAAACCAAGGTATCAAAATACCAAAACCCAAACCAAACTTCTGTTACATTTTACTTACTCCCTAGACAGGAGGGACAAGCCTCCCCCTGTACCCCCCATTTATTATCACTTTGTGCCAACTAATAGAAAACAGACAATTCAGACCTCTGGATGTGTCAGAGTGCTGTGGACACTGAGAGGTGATATGCAACAGATAATTTCAACATTATGCGGTAAATATGAGACTGCTGAAGCCATAGACCGATTCAGTGTGACGTTACGAGTCTGAGTCACCATTCTACTTGGTGAAAACCGTTGCTCGCGGATACCTTGTTATCAGCGCGAGCGAAAATGGCTCACCAATGCTTAGATTGTTTAAAAACCGAAGTGAAAAAGCAATATGAATCAAAACTAGAAGCTGTGCAGCTACAAGAATGCTCATACCATCTGCCTGCCAAAATTGGGAGCGATAAATCTACGAAATACTGAATATCCTGACATCTACGACCATTTGATCAACACATTATGTATTAAAAATTATTTTATGATGACATACTTTCCTACAGTAATCTATGAGTTTTAGCTATATAGGTTATTTTTCTGTGAAATCAGTGCCATTTCCTAACTAATTTTCTTCCTATTTACAAGGTGTTTACACAAAGGAGACAATGAAGTCACATAAAGGCCTACAAACGCACAACGCATTTTTCTCTTTCCTCAGTAATTTGAGATAGGCCCTCTTCGGTTGTTTCATCTGCTGGACTATATGACTTTTCATACACAGAGGCAACAGGAAACTTTGTTTCTTCTGAATGCTTCGCATCTCCTTAGCTAGGCTTCTTTTCTTCCTATTTCAAATCTTTTTAACAGTATGACTGCCTTGTTTTCATCTAAAGGACTGTGTTTGGGATAAAGTCTGGGTGAGTTGGATCCGGGGATGGTTTGCCTGTAAATTAAAATTATGATAAATCAATTACAGAAAAATGTAAAATTGCTGTTGTGCTTTTTTATGTGTATGACTGCTGCCAAAACCTAATGTCAGCAATGTTAGCTTTGTTTGGTCTTGATAGATAGTGTATAT
>NC_091571.1:37455480-37457980 GCF_042767895.1 Penaeus vannamei
AAAGGTAGATTGGATGCGACGTGCGTGGGTGAAGAAAGTGGTGCAAAAGTCGATCCACGAGAATAACACGAGTAACAGGTTCAGAATGTGAAGGATAAGGATAATAATAATGAATGTGAAGGTGGATGATTGGCTTAAGATCTTACTGTGGGCTGACCTGAGATCTCACTGAGGGATGACCTAAGATCTCACTGTGGGCTGACCTAAGATCTTACTGTGGGCTGACCTAAGAGCTCACTGAGGGATGGTCTATGAACCGAGGGCTGGCCTAGGAAACCACTGAGGGTGACCTAAAAACTCACTGAGGGATGACCTAAGATCTAACTGTGTGGGCTGACCTAAGATCTTACTGTGGGCTGACCTAAGATCTTACTGTGGGCTGACCTAAGATCTTACTGTGGGCTGACCTAAGATCTCACTGTGGGCTGAACTAAGATCTTACTGTGGGCTGACCTAAGATCTTACTGTGGGCTGACCTAAGATCTTACTGTGGGCTGACCTAAGATCTTACTGTGGGCTGACCTAAGATCTTACTGTGGGCTGACCTAAGATCTTACTGAGGGATGACCTAAGATCTTACTGTGGGCTGACCTAAGATCTTACTGAGGGCTGACCTAAGAACTCACTGAGGGCTGACTTAAGATCTTACTGTGGGCTGACCTAAGATCTTACTGTGGGCTGACCTAAGAACTCACTGAGGGATGACCTAAGATCTTACTGTGGGCTGGTCTAAGATCTTACTGTGGGCTGACCTAAGAGCTCACTGAGGGATGACCTAAGATCTTACTGTGGGCTGACCTAAGATCTTACTGTGGGCTGACTTAAGATCTTACTGTGGGCTGACCTAAGATCTTACTGTGGGCTGACCTAAGATCTTACTGTGGGTTGACCTAAGATCTTACTGTGGGCTGACCTAAGATCTCACTGAGGGATGACCTAAGATCTTACTGTGAGCTGACCTAAGATCTTACTGTGGGCTGACCTAAGATCTTACTGTGGGCTGACCTAAGATCTTACTGTGGGATGACCTAAGATCTTACTGTGGGCTGACCTAAGATCTTACTGTGGGCTGACCTAAGATCTTACTGTGGGATGACCTAAGGTCTTACTGTGGGCTGACCTAAGATCTTACTGTGGGCTGACCTAAGATCTTACTGTGGGCTGACCTAAGATCTTACTGTGGGCTGACCTAAGATCTTACTGTGGGCTGACCTAAGATCTTACTGAGGGCTGACCTAAGATCTTACTGTGGGCTGACCTAAGATCTTACTGTGGGCTGACCCAATATCTTACTGTGGGCTGACCTAAGATCTTACTGTGGGCTGACCTAAGATCTTACTGTGGGCTGACCTAAGATCTTACTGTGGGCTGACCCAAGATCTTACTGTGGGCTGACCTAAGATCTTACTGTGGGCTGACCTAAGATCTTACTGTGGGCTGACCTAAGATCTTACTGTGGGCTGACCTAAGATCTTACTGTGGGCTGACCTAAGATCTTACTGTGGGCTGACCCAAGATCTTACTGTGGGCTGACCTAAGATCTTACTGTGGGCTGACCTAAGATCTTACTGTGGGCTGACCTAAGATCTTACTGTGGGCTGACCTAAGATCTTACTGTGGGCTTACCTAAGATCTTACTGTGGGCTGACCTAAGATCTTACTGAGGGTTGACCTAAGAACCCACTGGGGACTGACCTAAGAACCCACTGGGGACTGACCTTAGAACCCACAGGGGACTGACCTAAGAACCCACTGGGGACTGACCTTAGAACCCACTGGGGACTGACCTAAGAACCCACTGGGGACTGACCTAAGAACCCACTGGGGACTGACCTAAGAACCCACTGGGGACTGACCTAAGAACCCACTGGGGACTGACCTAGGAACCCACTGGGGACTGACCTAAGAACCCACTGGGGACTGACCTAAGAACCCACTGGGGACTGACCTGAGAACCCACTGGGGACTGACCTAAGAACCCACTGGGGACTGACCTAATAACCCACTGGGGACTGACCTAATAACCCACTGGGGACTGACCTAAGAACCCACTGGGGACTGACCTAAGAACCCACTGGGGACTGACCTAAGAACCCAATGGGGGCTGACCTAAGAACCCACTGGGGACTGACCTGAGAACCCACTGGGGACTGACCTAAGAACCCACTGGGGACTGACCTAAGAACCCACTGGGGACTGACCTAAGAACCCACTGGGGACTGACCTAAGAACCCACTGGGGACTGACCTAAGAACCCACTGGGGACTGACCTAAGAACCCACTGGGGACTGACCTAAGAACCCACTGGGGACTGACCTAAGAACCCACTGGGGACTGACCTAAGAACCCACTGGGGACTGACCTAAGAACCCACTGGGGACTGACCTAAGAACCCACTGGGGACTGACCTGAGAACCCACTGGGGACTGACCTGAGAACCCACTGGGGACTGACCTAAGAACCCAATGGGGACTGACCTAAGAACCCACTGGGGAAGGAT
>NC_091571.1:37467980-37472980 GCF_042767895.1 Penaeus vannamei
TTCACAAGGACTACCACGGAATTCAATTAATCCCTTTCACCAGAATAACTCGAAATAAACTGGCATAAGAGATTAGCAAAACATTTACGAAGGCGACCGGAAGAAGCATAAAAGTCATCGTAATGATCTCATGCTGTCGGGTTTCATGCGGTCGGCTACATCGAACGCATAACGAGAACAATATTTTATATGGATTCCTCACACGAGCTGTCACATGCTGCTTTACCCTAAGTGCATGTCAGAATTCACCTGTGTGGATGAAAATTCAGGTGTCAAAAATTTCGCCTCGTATCTGGAGCCTTAATAATATATATTTTTTTCCTTTGACATATATTTTTATATATACATTTTTTTTGCGTGTGTGTGAAAGAAGATGAATGGCATGTTTTTTTTTAATGAACTCATTACGGAGACAATGTATACGCTGGCTAACGTGGCTGGAAGTTGTCTTTTGTGTGTGCGTGTGGGAGTCGGTGTATGTGTGTTTGTGTGCGTGGGTGTGAATGCGTATTTTCCCTTCGAGCACCGACGTGTGTACGTGCGTGCGTGATCACTAATATACACACACACACACACACATACACACGCACGCACGCACGCACACACACACACACACACACACACACACACACACACACACACACGCACGCACGCACACACACACACACACACACACACACACACATACGCACGCACGCACACACACATACAGACACACACACATACATATATATATATACACATACTGCATCAGCTGCACGCTTTAGCTAACAAAAGCTTGTAATTTAGTCGATTCTCAATCATCGCTTTTCCTAGCATGAAGCTGCGTGATCCGGGGAATTCTGATCCTGGCTTTCCTTTGTCATAATTGATTAGTTGTCGGCCAACTCTACCATTAGCGTTCTTTTACTGCGATAAATGATAGGCGTGGGTGAATTCTACTTGCAGAGTCTGTACTGTATTGTTTTCTTCAGTTCTTGTGTATATTTTCGTATAATTGGATTAAAGAATGTGCTATATTGACATACGTGAAACTGAGGTAGTACAAAGACACTGACATTCACTTACACGAGAGACATGAACCAGAATGGGTGACTTACTTCACTTTACATCCTGAGAAGGTAACCCGGGCATTACCCTAAAGAAGGTAGAGCACTGAGCATATCCACACCCGTTGGTGTTATGTGTATCACCCACTGGCTCCTCCATGTCCCAAATAAATCAGTGAAAATCTCATGTTTACGCCAAACACTTCACTTGGAGTGGCCACGGCTCGAGAAGATGCACTTTGAGGCTGCTAAGCACGGAGGGGAAGGTAAGGAGAGCGTAGTCCTCCTCGACTGGGCTACACGTTTGTTGTGCTCGCTTGGATTGCGGTGGTCGGGTTCGGTCCAAGGTTGCTGCCTGTGACAAACTACCTTGGGAATCCATTTCACCGGCGGCGCGATCCACGGGCGGCCATCGGACTAGCTTTTCACGTGCTGGTAGAAGCGGATATTTTTTGGGGGATATTTTGATGTAGCGATTGTCCTGAGTAGTGGGAAATGCTTTTGGATATTGGCGCAATCTAAATGTACTCCGGCAACTCCACATGCAGACAAATCAATGCTTTGAGTGGAACGCGGGCCAAGATATCGCTGCCATAGAAAACGGGTAAAAGAAAACAGGTGCAAAAGAGCTTTTACAGAAAATGAACGTAAGTGAAGGGAAACTATTGTATTCTGAATTATATACACGAGACGCTTTTTATTATTTATCTATTCATGTGACAATCTATATAATATTTGACATTATAGCTCTTGTCTTTGCAGTCTGAGTGAATAACATGAAAACCTACCACAACAATGTATACGATAAATAAATCCTGATGAAATATAAATTCGAAAGTACATTTAGAGTGCTAAAAACAGCTATTTCATTACTAATATCTAATTCAAGCAGGCGAACGGCTTTCTTCATCTGGTAAAAAATCATGCTAAGTTTTGTTTTGTTTACCTTCGTCTCTTAGTTCAAAACGTGTTTATTACAATAGATATTTCAGTAAAATTTAGCGGATCGATATTTCAAAAACGTATAACGTCTTTTTTATACCCATTTATCATCAAATGAGATTTCAATATTTGATTCTATACCAATTCTTTTTTTTTCAAATAAATCCCAAGCTACGTTGAGACATGATTCTTTTAATGTGTGTATTTTGCCTAGTTTCCCTTTTATATTTTGGTTGATGATTCAATACTTTTGATGAACTGTTTATCGGAATGCCTTAATCTCTGTCGAAGGTCTCCCATACAAGAATTATGGTCGATCTTTTGTTTTGTAGACTTTAGTAAATAAACCTACTTTCTCAACTATTCGTTCTTCTTTCTACTGACCTTAATGTTATTAGGGGTTGAATGGTATTAATCATTTTGCTTCAGTCCGTCCATTCCGTGTCAGATTAAAAAAAAAAATTAAACGGTTTTCCTGCCAAGTCTAAAGATTTCCTTCAAAGATGCAATAAAACAAACCCAGAAGAAACCAGCCTAATAATAATAATAATAATAATAATAATAAAAGGATAATTATGCTGATAATTTGCGTAATAATTGCAATAATAGCAATAATCAACAATATTCTAATGATTTTCATAATAATAACAATAATAACGACAAAGATAATAGTAATAATAATAGAAATAATTATAATATCGCTAGGTCGTTTACACAGACACAACGAGGCTGCGTGGATGATGGTTCCCCCTGACTTTCCACTGTTCTTCAGTGAGGTTAAACACAAGCGTCTGTCGCGCGTGTGTTTAACAGAGATGCGTGTCTCCTCCCCCAGAACGCGTTGCCATCCATTGAATAGCCTGACAGTGCTACCTGAGCCTGCACTGACGCTTCCCTGCAGTAAACCTTGTCACACGGGCTATCCTCCGATGACGTTGTGGCTGCGTTCGGTCGCGTGTGGCAGCGTGGTGAGGCTGCTTGGCCTGTCGAAGTGGCTGGAGTGAAAAGGCATTTTTGGGAACGAGGTGTAACGATCGTACATATTTGTAAGTGGGATGTTGTATTGTTAAGTGGATTGGGTACTGTGACGTGAAGATTACTGAGGTTTGAGCTGAGTAGCGATTATGCTGATGATAATAGTTATACGAAATATGATGATGGGGACAACAACAATAACAGTAGATAATAATAATAATAATAATAATAATAGGAGTAGATAATAGCGATGGTGATGGCAATCATAATAAAGTAATAACGATAAAAACAATGAGAGTATTAGTAAATTAGTAAATTATCCCCACTATTAGTAGAACTAATGAGGATAATGAGAACAACGTTAATGATAATGTTTGTAATGATACCGACAATGATAAAATTGATAATAATGCGAACGGAGGAAAATAATGATGACGGTAATCACACCAGGGATAAAGAGCATAATAAGAGTCAGGTTTTACGCAAGAGACACCAGAGCTGAGCAAAATTTTGAGAGCTTTTACTTCTGTTTCCAACGCCCTTTTTAAACCAGCACCTGGAAAATTATGTAAAGTACAGACATCATCAACTACACCATTTATAACAGGACCCTTGTATACAGTGCAAAGAGAAGACTCCAAAAAAGGAAGAAAAGGGGCTGGCATTAAGACAGACATATAAGGAGACAGATAAGTACATAATCAAGCGAAACTAAAATGGGAAAACTATAAAACCTGAAATTTACCGATCTATAAAGCTTCTACTACTAAAAAAGGTTCTTCGACTCCCAGCCAATGAGAAATCAATAAGGGAGGGACAAAGAGCCGATGACGTGATGCCCTCGAATTATGAAACAAAAATGCGTTTATCTTGCAAACAAATTAAACCTTTGGCAACCTCGCGTGGCCAACCATTACGCCCCGGGTTTATGGTCCAGCTCTTCATCGGGCCAAGATTGACGGGTCCAGAGTTCCCTGTGTGGTACTCCTTCCGGCAGGTACTGGCACCCGCGTATCCTCCTGCCGGGGCCTTCGTTGTGTACCGGCGGCCGCTGTGTTCTCGCCTCGAGAAGTTTCAGCTCGCTCGGCCCAGTGGTCTGCGAAAAATGATTAAAACTTTATATTATTATATTTTTCATATTTGGAGGTTTATTGTAGCCATATACTATGTTCTATGAAAGACATTAATGACTTATATTGTAGTATAAAGTCCATATTACTCCTTGTGTGTGTCAGTTTACTGTGTGTAGGACGTGGAGTGTTTTCATGGGTGAAGAAAAAGACATTTTTTATTTTTTATTTGTGTTATTTTTGTAACAGACTTTACACATTTATTTTAGTATACATGAAATAAAACTTCAGGGAGCACGTAGGGTGCTGCGTTACTCCCTGGGGCAAGGGGAAGGGCACAGGGAGACCGCAGATCCTGTACATGGTCCGGGTCTTTTCCCCTTTCGTCCTCCAACAGAAGGCACAGCGTCGCCATCTGCGGAAGGCTGTGTCCTCTGGCAGATGTTCCTCAGCATCTAGCGCATCAACGACAGGGGAGAGGCGGGTTCTCCTTCCTCGGGGCTCTCCCTCCTGAAGCAGCCCTCGCACAGAGGCTCTCGTCTACCGAAATCGTCTCGTTGGGGACGAGGACGGTGGGAAACTGCTGATCCAGGACGCTGATGACAGTCCTCAGCTTCCAAAAGCAATCATCAGCAGGATGATCGGCTTCGTTGTCGGCGAAAGGCAGCGCCGACCTGAGAGCGTCGTACCTGTCGCGCGACATCGTCTGTGTAAAGATTGCTGATTGCATCAGGGGGTCGCGAGTCCCGCATGTGCCGCGTGGACAGGAATCGCGGTCCAAGGTAAACACGAAACTCCCGCACCGTAATATCCTTCCATTCCACATGGGCCTCAGGTATCACCAGGTGCTGCGCAACATATCTGCAGGAGAAAGAGAACTGACATTGCAAAAAACTTGCTTGCAAGACAAAGTATAAAACATTGCAAATAAATAATTTCAACCAACAACCGAGTAGCATTATTT
>NC_091571.1:37480480-37482980 GCF_042767895.1 Penaeus vannamei
TGTTATGAATAAGAATGTAAGAATATGTTTGTGTTGTTTCTTTGTTTCTCTGTTATGAATAAGAATGTAAGAATACGTGCTTGTGTTTTTTCTTTATTTGTCTGTTATGAATAAGAATGTAAGAATGTGTGCTTGTGTTGTTTCTTTCTTTTTCTGTTATGAATAAGAATGTAAGAATATGTGCTCGTGTTTTTTCTTTCTTTTTGCACTGGTCTAAATAGTTGTGTAAGAATATACATGTTTATATACGTTTTTTTTTTCTTTTTGTACTGTTCTAAATAATAGTGTAGGAATAAATGTCTGTTTTTTTTTTTGTTTTGTTCTAAATAGTAGTATAGGAATATATATACATATATATCTTTTTGTCTAAATGAGCGAAAAATTATAAATGTGGTTTAAATAATAATAAATGATAATTAAATAATCTTCTCGATGACGTCATACATTCTTCATCCTTTTGGTTTTATTGTTTATCGAAAGATTTACTTGACATGGAGATTTATTGTTAAGATAAACATTCCATCGAACTTTATGCATGCAATGTAGAAGATTTATAGCCATAAGGATCTGGATTCAAGATGATATTTTAAGTAGCGGAGTGGAATTACATGAATACATTTACACCTATGCATATTTTGTGACGTATTTAGGTGACGGGTATAATATGAACCTCTTGGAAATTTGAGGTAAAAAAAGATAACTCTATTTTTTGTGTTAAAGTGTATGTGTTGGAGAAATTAGGATTTTTGATCAGTCGAAATCATATAAACATACATCATTTCTTCTCTCAAGCAACAAAAAGGGATTTATCTTACGGGTGGCGGTAATATATAAAGAAATCAACTTCAGAATAAAACAGCATCAAGAAGCCATACATCTACACTTGCAATCAAAAACCACAAATCTACACTTGCATTATTTTCCTTAAGTCTCTAAACAGTAGGAAACCCACCTCATCAACCCATTTCCTCCCTCGTTGCGCCATGCCAGGAGAGAGTGAGGCGGGTCGAGTCCTCCAGCAGGAGTCCCTCTCCGGCGCTCCCCCCAGGCAGGCAGGCAGGCGGGGACCACAACAGGGCCTCATAGGATCGGGGGCATGTTCGTCCGTGTGAGAACGAGTGTTAACAGCGCTCGGGGTCTAGGTTCTCCGCTTCCTGCCGGGCGAGGGATTCCGTAGGGCGGTTTTTTTGGGCCCTCCTCACCTGTCTAGGGCCCGGCGTGGCGCAGACGGGGATGCGTGGCGTGGGGCCGCCTCCGCCTCCTTGCCGTAGCGGGCGAAGACACACGAGGGTCGGCGCTCGATACGGGGACGTGTATCATATGAACGAGATGTAGCGAGGCTCGGAGGGGGGGAGGGGATTAGACTCACGCTGGCTTTACGATGTATCAAACACCTTTTAAAGCCGCGATCGTCGTCGGACGGATGGATTCACGAAGATAAAAAGGGATGAGAGATTAAAAAACAACAACAAGATTCTAATCATGTTTATAAAACTAACAATAATATACCAGTGGTTCTTTGTTTTCGTGATTTCTACTATGCGAGAAAGTCGGTTTCCTGAGAGACTGGCTCACCCACTCGGATCGAACAAAGGAGCGGGACTTGTAAGAAAGGCGAGTGAGAGAGAGAGAGAGAGAGAGAGAGAGAGAGAGAGAGAGAGAGAGAGAGAGAGAGAGAGAGAGAGAGAGAGAGAGAGAGAGAGAGAGAGAGAGAGAGTTGGATGGATAGGGTAGAAGAGAAGGACGAGGTGAGAGAGAGAGAGAGAGAGAGAGAGAGAGAGAGAGAGAGAGAGAGAGAGAGAGAGAGAGAGAGAGAGAGGGAGAGGGAGAGAGAGAGAGAGAGAGAGAGAGAGAGAGAGAGAGAGAGAGAGAGTTGGATGGATAGGGTAGAAGAGAAGGACGAGGTGAGAGAGAGAGAGAGAGAGAGAGAGAGAGAGAGAGAGAGAGAGAGAGAGAGAGAGAGAGAGAGAGAGAGAGAGAGAGAGAGAGAGAGAGAGGAGGGAGGGTTGGATGGATCGAGTAGAAGAGAAGGACGAGGAGAGAGAGAGAGAGAGAGAGAGAGAGAGAGAGAGAGAGAGAGAGAGAGAGAGAGAGAGAGAGAGAGAGAGAGAGAGAGAGAGAGAGAGAGAGGGGGGGAGAGAGAGAGAGAGAGAGAGAGAGAGAGAGAGAGAGAGAGAGAGAGAGAGAGAGAGAGAGAGAGGGAGAGAGAGAGAGAGAGAGAGAGAGAGAGAGAGAGAGAGAGAGAGAGAGAGAGAGAGAGAGAGAGAGAGAGAGAGAGAGGGAGGGTTGGATGGATCGAGTAGAAGAGAAGGACGAGGAGAGAGAGAGAGAGAGAGAGAGAGAGAGAGAGAGAGAGAGAGAGAGAGAGAGAGAGAGAGAGAGAGAGAGAGAGAGGGAGGGAGGGAGGAGGGTTGGAGAGAGAGAGAGAGAGAGAGAGAGAGAGAGAGAGAGAGAGAGGGAGGGAGGGAGGGTTGGATGGATAGTGTAGAAGAGAAGGACG
>NC_091571.1:37505392-37510392 GCF_042767895.1 Penaeus vannamei
CGGAGCCACCCAGATAACATCAGGCGTCACGACAACGCCGGCGGCACACACACACCCGCAAAATTAACTCCAGCCCGACGTCAGGCCGCCTGCGTGGGCGTCACAATGTTACACCGGCACGAACACCTGCACTTAGGAGGGAAGAGGAGGGGTGCAATAACGTTACGGACGCATGAGCAACTGAAGACAAGGGAGAGGAAAGCACGTTATCCCGCCTCGCCCGGGCTCCTCCTCCGGATCGGGATTCACGAGGCTTGGCGGGGGACAAGAACCGTCTCGCCCCGACACGAACGCCCGTGCGAGGGGGACATGGCAGTAGCAGACGGATATACAGTCTTAGAAGTGAAGGAGCTGACATGACTTCGTTCCAACATGACGTTTAAATGGGTTGGGGGAGGAGGGAGGCGGCTCGCCACACCAGCAAGGGGCGCAGGCATGGAGGAGGCGAGGGAAGTGACTCACCGCGCCGACATGAGCAGGACGAAAGGAAGGAAGGGCGACAGCACGACAGCTAATTCCAGGGAACAGATGCTGAATCAGCGACTTCGGTCCTGCGCTGTGAGGGGGAAATGCCCTTGGCTGCGAGCGGGGAGGCATGTCGCTGAGGGCATGTCGACGGCGCTTCGATGCCGAATGCCTGTGTATGTTGCAGGTGTCAGAGAAAGTGGAATGTCGTAGTTGTTACATTGGATGAGCGGAACTGAGTTTTGACCGGGGTTCTTGGATTTAATGTGGAGAAAGAATACCAAAACTAGCAGTATAATTAGCAAAAATCATACACACACGCACACACACACACACACACACACACACACACACACACACACACACATATATATATATATATATATATATATATATATATATATATATATATACATATATATATATGTGTGTGTATGTATATATATATATATATATATATATATATATACATACGTGTGTGTGCGTGTCTGTATGTATGTATATACTGTATATACATGCATATATTCATGCGTATGTGTGAGCATAAAATACCACATCGAAATCATATCATTCATGATACATGAACCGAAAATGACAAGAAACGGAAACCTCGCGCAAGCTTTGGCGAAATGTGACCGTTCTCGATGTGGCGATGATGGGCGCCGATGCAGACGACGGGCGGGCGCGAGGGTGGGCGGCGAGGGTGGGCGGCGAGGGCGGGCGGCGAGGGTGGGCGGCGAGGGCGCTGAGTGGCGGCGGGCGGCGCGAGTCCAGCAGCAGGCTAATGCCGGTGGTGGTGTCGGAGATGAGCGCGGCTGTGTCAACACTGCGCGTGATGATGGTGATAATAATGGCGGCGCTGGCGGACCTGCCAACACTGTGCGGGATGATGACGGTGGCGATAACGACGACGTGTGCGGTCCTGTCAATACTGGGCGGGGGGGGGAGGGTAGGGGGGAGAGGGGGGGATCTCAGTCCGTCGTGTGATGCGTGTGATGTCGTTGCGTGCGTGAGGGCGTTGCGGGGACACGTGTATTTGCGTTTGCGTGTGGGGGTGAAAGCGCTGCCGGGGTGTAGAGAGAGAATGTGTTTGCGAGCGCTGAAGATCTCTCTGTCTATCGCTGTCTTAGGAAATCGCCCCGCTTGACTGTCGGTGGATAGACATCTTCCCCGAACGCCGCTATACACGTCTATCGCCTTGCCTTTGCCTTCTCTTCGCTCGGGCGTGAATGCACTCTTTTATGAGGTCCCGCCGTGTTAGTTTATGCTCATAACCATCGGTGTTCCTTAACGCGGCTGACCGCAATTGCACGCCACATGCAAGCAAGGGCGCGTAAAACACTGCTCGCTCGTTTGTGCAGGTTCATGCATATTCGAATGCGAGTCTGTGTACGAGAGATGGGTGGAGTGTTATTTGCTTGGCGGAGACTTCAACACCCGATTGAAAGTGATCCGAAACAATTCCCTGTGTGTGGACTGCTGCTTTCCCCTGCGCGGTCGGCGTCGAGGTGATAGCCATGACAAGCGAGCGCCATTACCATATGACAGGCTGAAGGAACGGGTGGGAACAGCTCCTTTAGCGGCTCGGCGCTCCTCGCGACGGCGCGGCGGTTGAACCTCCGCTTTCCCTGGCCGAGGCTCTCTTCGTGTTGGGGAGGAATGCGCGGAGGGACAGCGCCGGGGTGCCCTATGGCTTCGGTGTTGGCGAGGGGGTTCGCGTGAAGGTGGGAGTGGCTTGGGCAGGCTGGTGGGCAGGCAGGAAGGCAGGCAAGGAGGCAGGCAGGCGGGCGGGCGGGCGGGCGGAGGTCGGAGCGACTTAGCCTGTTAGTGCTGACCTGATAGTATCGCACCTCACGATCTGGCTATACTGCACCTACGGAGGCCGCGGGACCATAATGCTGCGCTCTGCCTCCTCGCCTGCAGCACTGGGTGTCAATGACTCGTGATTTGGCCCAGGAAGAGTGTGTATCCCTTGAGAAAGCCTACTGGCGTCTAGAGAATGATAGAAATAGGGAGAGGCACGTAATCCGAGGTGGGAGCGAGCCCTGGGCCGAGCGCGCGCGCCCGCCCCGCCCCCTCCCCCGCCCGACGCAACAATCAGCCCGACGCACGCACACACCGCTCAGCTAAGTCAACCGCCGCGGCTGTAAAATGAAACGAATGGCCTATAAAGCCCTTGTGGAGCTCTTAGATTCAACAAGTTGCGAGCACTCAACAACCTGTGAATTAATACGCACGCGTTGAGGCCGGTAATGTGCAATAGAGTTGAACGGCGCGAGAGAGCTCGGCTATGGTTGTTTTGTCCGCAGAGACGCCCGTGCGATGTGGCAACAATTTGTGGGTAATTTTACAGGCGGAGCGTCGCGCCCTCGTGCTCTCCCGAGGGGCCTACACGCCCGCTCGTAAACACCGCACATTATACCACGCGGCGAAAATAATCAAGCCTGGGACGCGCGCAGCCCGAAGAGGTCGCGATCCCCGACATTATATTTCTTCCCCTTTATAAGAAATCTGCAAGAATCCCTCGACATACGCAGAGTCGGGGAGAGAGGAACCCCCGGCGCCCGAGGAGGAGAGCGCCGGCGCCTCCACACTCCGCGCTTTGTCTCTCCTCCTCCGACGGGGATACCCGCATCCGGCGCGGGTATCTAGGCTGGGGATGCCCTGGGGAAGCTTCAAGGATGGCTGAGGGATAGATGTCCAGATCGGCTAATTGTACAAAGGATGGCTGAAGGATAGATCTCCAGATCGGCGAATTGTACAAAGGATGGCTGAAGGATAGATGTCCAGATCGGCTAATTGTACAAAGGATGGCTGAAGGATAGATGTCCAGATCGGTGAATTGTGCAAAGGATGGCTGAAGGATGGATGTCCAGATCGGCTAATTGTACAAAGGATGGTTGAAGGATAGATGCCCAGATCGGCAAATTGTACAAAGGATGGTTGAAGGATAGATGCCCAGATCGGCAAATTGTACAAAGGATGGTTGAAGGATAGATGCCCAGATCGGCAAATTGTACAAAGGATGGTTGAAGGATAGATGTCCAGATCGGCTAATTGTACAAAGGATGGCTGAAGGATAGATGTCCAGATCGGCAAATTGTGCAAAGGATGGCTGAAGGATGGATGTCCAGATCGGCTAATTGTACAAAGGATGGCTGAAGGATAGATGTCCAGATCGGCTAATTGTACAAAGGATGGCTGAAGGATAGATGCCCAGATCGGCAAATTGTACAAAGGATGGTTGAAGGATAGATGTCCAGATCGGCTAATTGTACAAAGGATGGCTGAAGGATAGATGTCCAGATCGGTGAATTGTGCAAAGGATGGCTGAAGGATAGATGCCCAGATCGGCAAATAGTACAAAGGATGGTTGAAGGATAGATGTCCAGATCGACAAATTGAACAAAGGATGGCTGAAGGATAGATGTCCAGATCGGCTAATTGTACAAAGGATGGCTGAAGGATAGATGTCCAGATCGGCTAATTGTACAAAGGATGGCTGAAGGATAGATGTCCAGATCGGCAAATTGAACAAAGGATGGCTGAAGGATAGATGTCCAGATCGGCTAATTGTACAAAGGATGGCTGAAGGATAGATGTCCAGATCGGCTAATTGTACAAAGGATGGCTGAAGGATAGATGTCCAGATCGGCAAATTGAACAAAGGATGGCTGAAGGATAGATGTCCAGATCGGTGAATTGTGCAAAGGATGGCTGAAGGATAGATGTCCAGATCGGCTAATTGTACAAAGGATGGCTGAAGGATAGATCTCCAGATCGGCGAATTGTACAAAGGATGGCTGAAGGATAGATGTCCAGATCGGCTAATTGTACAAAGGATGGCTGAAGGATAGATGTCCAGATCGGCAAATTGAACAAAGGATGGCTGAAGGATAGATGTCCAGATCGGTGAATTGTGCAAAGGATGGCTGAAGGATAGATGTCCAGATCGGCTAATTGTACAAAGGATGGTTGAAGGATAGATGTCCAGATCGGCTAATTGTACAAAGGATGGCTGAAGGATAGATGCCCAGATCGGCTAATTGTACAAAGGATGGCTGAAGGATAGATGTCCAGATCGACAAATTGAACAAAGGATGGCTGAAGGATAGATGTCCAGATCGGCTAATTGTACAAAGGATGGCTGAAGGATAGATGTCCAGATCGGCTAATTGTACAAAGGATGGCTGAAGGATAGATGTCCAGATCGGCTAATTGTACAAAGGATGGCTGAAGGATAGATGTCCAGATCGGCAAATTGTACAAAGGATGGCTGAAGGATAGATCTCCAGATCGGCAAATTGTACAAAGGATGGCTGAAGGATAGATGTCCAGATCGGCTAATTGTACAAAGGATGGCTGAAGGATAGATCTCCAGATCGGCAAATTGTACAAAGGATGGCTGAAGGATAGATCTCCAGATCGGCAAATTGTACAAAGGATGGTTGAAGGATAGATGTCCAGATCGGCAAATTGTACAAAGGATGGTTGAAGGATAGATGTCCAGATCGGCTAATTGTACAAAGGATGGC
>NC_091571.1:37517892-37525392 GCF_042767895.1 Penaeus vannamei
TAAATATTTTCCCCCCATAAAGATATATCCAACTGATTTTTCCAAACCTGACGTGGCGGAAAGAGGAGAAGCCGATATTCATACCCAAATAGAATAAGATTAAAACGAAGTGCATAATATCCAAACAGAAGAAGCATAATGCCGAGCTGGTAACAATGGACTATCTCGTTTCACCATGATAGCCATGATAATCAGAAGGACCAGAATTCGAATACATAATTATGCCAAGAGCCAGATTAAATTTCGGAACTCGTTTTGAAGACTACGAATTCATTTTTAGAATTGAGGACACTCCAAAAAAAAAAAAAGTTGAATAATCCTGGGCGAATGGAGGAAAGGCCTATCACTCTCTTGTTTGAATCAGCTGACTAATGGTTAAAGATGTTTAATTTGTTTCTACAGTGACTAATTAACCTGGATGGTTTCCTTGTCTCTTAAATGACACAAAGAAATGTCCATTAATCTCATGATATCGCGAATTACATTGAAAATTTTAGTTTCTAGCTTGAAGAAACAGCGGAGAAACCAGAAATAGGAGAAAATAAAATAAGTAAATTATGGAAGATGAAAGAATGAACAAATTACCTTCAGGAAATGTTACAAGAGACGCATGGCGGAAAGCGAGATGAATTGAAAGAGAGAGAGAGAGAGAGAGAGAGAGAGAGAGAGAGAGATAAAGAGAGAGGCAGAGAGAGAGATAAAGAGAGAGGCAGAGAGAGAGATAAAGAGAGAGGGAGAGAGAGAGGAGATGGAGAGAGAGAGAGAGAGAGAGAAAGAGAGAGAGAGAGAGAGAAGGAGAGGGGAGAGAGGGTGAGAGAGAGAGAGAGAGAGACAGAGAGAGAGAGACAGACAGAGACAGAAAGAGAGAGAAAGAAAGAGAGAGAACGAGAGACAGGAAGATGGAGAAAGAAAAATATATACTCCTATATATGAATACGTATAGAAGCCTATATATATAAATATATGCATATACACACACAAATACATACATATATATATATATATATATATATATATATATATATATATATATATGTATATATCAAAGAGAGGGTGAGATAGATAGATACAGATAGAGAGAGAGCCTCGCACCCCCCCACCCCCCCCCCACACCCCCCACCAAAGCCCCCCCCGCACCCCCACCAAAGCCCCCCCACCACCCCCCAAAAGGAACACGGGGGGGGGGGGGCGCTCCTGCATCCCCCATTGTCTGGCCTCCGTCCCCGCCTTCTGCACGATCCCCGTGTTATTATGGCCCGCAATCTGGACACCGGCTGGGAGCGAGTGTTCATTTGTCAGGCGTAATGTTGAACACGGCGGTAATATATTAGAACACTGGCTGCTGGAGAGAACGACATGGCCGCTATGGTCGTGGTAGGGGAGGGAGCTTCATGAGTGAAGAAAGTGGCTGGAATGGGGGGGGGGGGAGTCGTGGTGGTGGTTGTAACTAGGCGGTTTTTGTGCGGGGGGAGTGGGTTTAGGGGGGAAACTGGTAAGATATTAGTTTTGGGTGTATGGTATGGTGGTAGGGGTGGTTGTGGGGGTGAAATAGCTGCAGGAAATACGATAACACGGTGCAATTAGGATGTAAGCTATCGAAGGATGGTAGAATGGTCGTTAAGCTATTGCTATTATTATTATTATCATTATCATCATCATAATTATTATTATCATCATAATTATTATTATTATCATCATTATTATTATAATAGGAAGCTATATAAAAAGCCACACCGAAAAATTCGAGATTTATGTCACCAAGAGTATCAGTGCAGGTAAACATACAGCTAAGAAAGAATGAAAGAATAAATAGTCAGCTATTTACGTAAAATAAACATGCTAGCTGATCTTTCAACTTATCTTGAAGTGGTTTGGGAAAATAGGTGGAAAATAATAACACCTCTCTGTACTTATAGTATGTAACTGATGAGTGCATGGTTGTTTTTTGTTTAACTTCAATTTCGAGTTCAGCAGTTTACATTTAACTTTAAACAACACTTAACCTTAACGTCTTTAACAATGACCACAATTGCATCGAAAGCTTACCTGTTATGAAAGATATTCAGACCATCAACACCTGAGTTTACATTCATTATTAGATTGTAAAATTCTTTCCTCGAAAGCGAAGCGAAGGAAGAATGAGGAGAAGAAGGAAGAAGAAGAACCAAGAATAAGAATACGAAAAAATGAAGAGAGAAAGAAACACGAAAACAGGGAAATAAAAGAACAGTAATAACGACAATGAGAGGGATAAAAGGACGATGATAATAATGATAATAGTAATAATAATAAAATGACAATAATGATAAAGATAATGAAATAATAATAAGAAAAAACAAAACAATAATAATAAAATAAAAACGATACCAATAATGAAATGATAATGATAATAATGAAATCACAATCATGATATGGATGATGATAACAAAATGCACAAAATGAGAAAGCTGTTACTTTTCTCGAAAAAAAAATGAAAAGGATTAAGAACAGTCATAGAGAAAGCACATTCCAGTTTAAGAATAACTGAATCCGATCTGTAATTTTTTTTTCCTTCAGAACCTCAAAACGACACATTCCTTCACTTTACACAACATTTCCTAAAGCTCAAGCTAAGTGAACTATATTACAGTCTTCAGTAAGAAAATAAAAGCCCACACATCACTGATAATATTGGCCAAAAAACACCTAAATCCTCTCAAATAAGAAGTGTCATTTTCCTTTTTTTATAGTTGGTGGGTTGAAGGAGTAAGGATTTCCGTGTCCTGAAGTGGCTCAGAAATCCTTCTTGGAGCGTGTAATCCTCCGTTTTTTTTATTCCTTTTTAGAAATCCAACCGCGGAGCCTATTTATTTTCTCTCTCCGGTTCGAAGTTTCCCTTTTTTCTCTTTCTGTTTTTTCGTTTTCTTCGCCACAACGGGAGCACAAAAAACGGGAATGTGTCGCCAAATGACGCTATTGTGGTCGGACTAACGTTTTTTTTTGTGTGTGCTACACTCTCGAGACACTTTCTTCTGGGGAGACGCCGAGGAATTCCACTTCAAGACGAGAGGTTTTAAGTAAATGTTTCCGGCTTGAGTGAAGCATTTACATGTCGGAGTAACAATGGGTTACACATCTCGACGGCTGCCGACCATCGCCGCGTTTATAATAGTTCCCGACACGATAATCTGGCAGGATAATAGTTTTACGAATCTGTATCGATATTCAAGTCTTGTGAATATATATTGGTAATCATCCTTGGGGGGAAAAAATAACAAGAAGCATTTGATATTCATGAAATCAAGTGATATTCCTCACACCAAATGTATCTACTGAACCACTGCATATTTATCTGTAGACATTTGTGCAGTATATCTCAAGAACTGTGATAATTTCGAGATGAGGGAACATTGGCATGACTCACGGTTCAGGGTGACATGACTGGCATGAGGTGTACTTACTACTTGTACCTTTATCTGTGTTTGTTCCATTGCTTATGTGTATATGCGTTTATACAGAGGCGTGTACTTACATACTTTTACAAGCGTATACCCGAGCGCGTAGACACAAACATCCACGCACATATGTATGGGTGTGTATATGTATGAATCTATGTATACATTCATGCACAAGTATGTACATGTATGTATACACACATAGGTATCTATCCGTTTACTTATCTATCAATCAATCAATTCACACACACGCATGTTTGTATATATAGCTATTATATGCATGTTTATATATACATATATACATACATACATACATACATATGTATATATATATATATATATATATATATATATATATATATATATATATATATATATGCACACACACATATATATACATATATGAATAATCACACACACATATGCGTGTGTGTGTATATATATATATATATATATATATATATATATATATATATATATATATATATATATATATATATATATAATATATACACACACACACACACACACACACACACACACACACACACACACACACACACACACACATACACACACACACACACACATACACACACACACACCCATCCCTACCAAAGTCAGAGCTTAATACCGGCGTCTGTTTGTGTCTTTGGGTGAGCAGACAAAACAGCTGTGCAGACATGATATAGATGGAATAACCGTATTCATGTTGACAAATGTGGAAAAGTAGGAATGAGAACGAATATTTTCACAATACAAGAGATGTATTTAACCGGTTTCGATTATGTCTTCGTCAGAAATACATGGCGGTTAAATACATCTCTTGTATTGTGAAAATATTCGTTCTCATTCATACCTTTCCACATATAGATGGAAGTATATCGTGACAGACGAGGTAAGACCATACTGCTCCGACGACTACGTAAGTTCTTGTGACAGGAGTGACGTGACAAACAGGTGTAACAAGAGGGTAATGGTGTTATATCCTCATTAAGAGTATACCTGGTTGTGGTAGAATGTGCATATATTGGTGTGGTGTATTCGATGGATGTTTGAATTGTATAACAGTGATGGTGTGTTAGTTATGATAGGTTATCTCTATCAAATAAAGGTGGTGAATATGATTGAACGAATATATGTATAATGGCAATTATCAAAACTGAGGTAATAACATCATACTTGCCGATGTTTTTGATAAATGACCGTTTACCTAGTTGGAACACTAAGACAAAACAAGGTAATTTAAGAAGAGCCTCTATTTGATAGGCCTACACCAAAATAAGAATAAAAAATATATAATAAAATGGAAAATCGGACACAAAGAAAGAGAAGGAATGAATTTTTCAAACGACCAAGTCACCGTCAAATATCCATGCATAGATTTTCGTTTCATCACAAGAAAATCCTGTTGATTGTCCTTCAATAAATAATATTACGGCGTGACGACCTCGTGCACCCGACAGTGTCCGATTCGGTGCTCGACCATTCCAATATTTTTTTTTTCGATTTCATTTCGTAACATGTGCTAGTTATTCGTATATTTAGAAATGTCTACTACAATTGACATTTATTATACAGTATTTATCAATTGAATGTTGTGTTAGTAGACCGTTTGGTATTTACTATGTGATATTTACTAACTAGTACAGAGATTGACTTAAACAACTAATTACTAATTTTCATTTATTGATTTAGTTTTGTATAATTTTCAAACGTTGGCAAATATTTATTAACACCTATATTTTCATTATTTTCTTAGTACAGATGAAAGTAATGCATATACGTAGCGTAAACATTTAGAGAAATTAGTAACATTAGGTAAAAAACAAACAATATAATTCGTGTATATTTAACTTTATTCAGACATGATATAAATCACTTATTTTGATGTTAGCCAAGTATAGAAAAAGTTGATCAGCTGATTTTGGCCGTAACAATTTCTCCATTCAAAGCATAAATGAAAACAAACAGTAATATGCATTATCTCATTTCCCAAATCCATTTTCAAACCACTATTCAAACAGGTATAAAACCAACTCATTCCCAAAGGGTAAATATGGAATTTTGACGAATAATAAAGATATTCAATAAAAGCGATTGATTATTGTGTGTTATTTCGAGACAAAATATTTCAGTTTGATTTATTAGTTCGAAGGGGGAAGTTGTCTGCTGGGAGATCGTGATATATTTGGCGAAAATATGAAGTTTCGGTGTATTATACGAGAGAGAAAATGTGAAGAGCAGTGTTTAGTAGTGTATGTGTATGTAAAAAGATAATTATTTGTGTTCTGGAAACTAAAGTGGCGGTTTTTGCATTGTGAAAGTGTGAGTAGATAATTTCTTATGTTCTGAAAACTAAAGTGGCGGTTTTTGCATTGTGAAAGTGTGAGTAGAATGATTATGATTGTTTGAAATGATATAGTGCGTTTATTTAGTGACAGTGATGTGCCTTCGGTAGAATTAAGTGTTGATAAAGATGAAAATATTTGAAAATTGGATCAAGCTACACATTCTACGGAAGCAGAGTACCGAGCCAGCGAATGACAAAGGTAAAGTGTCTATGTAAAGTATGTATTGTTTCTCGAGTTGGTGATGTGGAGGAGGGAAAAAATTTCACTTGAAAACTGTTCCATTGCATGTCCAAATAATTGCTTTTATTTTATCAACATGTTCATTCACGTATACTTACCGTATGTCTTCTGTTTCATTTGTTTTTATTTGCTATTCATTTCCGTCACAATTAGGAAATCGACAATCTATTCGATTTAAATAATGCCTAATGTTACTGGTGTCAAAGTCAGTCAGTCGCGCCCTCGGTGCTCTGGAAAAGGCCAATCAACATCACCGTATTTACTTTAGCAAGATAGAACTTGAACTTGTTCCGTATTTACTGATAATTCGCCAGTAAAGTCAAGAAGATCATTAATTTGTGCTGACGAAATTTGGCAAGCGGTATCAGAAGTCAGCCAACGGTTCTTAGGCCCAAGAATTTTGGAGCTTGTGGGACGAGCGGAGAAAAGCAGATGTTTTGGCTTGCTGGTCGAGTCATGTTCCAGGAAATGTAGGCTTTTCCTGATATAAGCTTATTTATTTCGTAATTTGCAGTTAGCATCGTTCATCTTCGCCAAAAAGTATCATTATCCTTGTCATTTTGTTCATCATTAACTTCGTCTTCATTTATCAATTTATGTAAATGGCAAATGTATGTATTTCGCTTTTTAATTGCGGTTTAGTTGCGAAATTACTCATATTGCAAAATATCTTGCACTGCTAATGATGCCAATGGCAGTACCAGTAATGTGGAGGAAATATGTGCTTTCTTGTACTTCATTCCATACTTCATTGGCTATCGAGAAGCGATAAAAAAACTTTATAATATGAAGTTATGAGTGAGAGAGAGAGAGAGAGAGAGAGAGAGAGAGAGAGAGAGAGAGAGAGAGAGAGAGAGAGAGAGAGAGAAAGAGAAAGAGAAAGAGAAAGATAACGAGAAAGAGAAAGAGAAAGAGAAAGAGAACGAGAACGAGAACGAGAACGAGAACGAGAACGAGAACGAGAACGAGAACGAGAACGAGAACGAGAACGAGAACGAGAACGAGAACGAGAACGAGAACGAGAACGAGAAAGAGAAAGAGAGAGAGAGGGGGGGGGGGAGAGACAGGCAGACAGAAAGATAAAGGAAAGAAAACGAATGATTGACGGTTCAAGTACGAACGATTAAATATATTTACTTAATATTTATCCGACAGCAAAACCTTACACCTTGTGATCCATCCATGTAGGCCTATCTTCATCCAGCATTTAGCTCGAGGTAGAACTTTCAGGGAGATGAAATGGTTGAGTATTTCTCAAAACTCGAGTAATGGTTGTGAAAAGTGTTTATTATGATTTCATATTAGTAAGCACTTGAAATCCTGGGAACTACGAAAAAAGTAGAATTTGAGTATTGGCATATCTGTTTACACCAACATACACTTCATCCTACGCACGCACACGCGCGCGCGCACACGCACACACACGCACACGCACACGCACGCACACGCACGCACGCACACGCACACACGCA
>NC_091571.1:37547892-37555392 GCF_042767895.1 Penaeus vannamei
ACCCGGCAATACAAAGGGACTCGCCAGAGGAACAATACGGGACGAATGGAGCTATTACTCCGGCCTGGGAGGTGGAATTAGAAGAGCGAGGGACTAACTGACGGGTAAAATACGAGGCAGCGAGCGGGTCCAGCCCTAACGATTAACCGCAACGTAGATGACGGCAACAGCAACTCGTCATTAAATGGTACTAAACCTCCCAGACTGACATAATCGCTCCGTGTGGCCTCTTGGGTGCCTCCTGCTCCTGCCTCTTTCTCCTCTTCCTTCTACGACGTTATTCCCCAACTCCTGGTACACTCTTGATTCTTTCTCTTTTTTTCTATTAGTCTCCTACAGTAGCATTTTCAGCTTTTGTGATGGTTTATATCTCTGTCCGATTTATTATTAGTTGTTTAAGTTGTTTATGTTTCTCAGTTTCCACAGTTATGATTCCATCTTTCACTTTCGTTTCTCTGTGTGTCCTATGCCCTTTAATTCTAATAATTCTGTGCTCGTTCCACTTTACTCTCAACTCCTTGGGCTTTTGGTATCCTTTTTTTCTCCATTTTTTAGTTAGTTATTCATTAAGCATCTCTGCCATTTATTAGTCTCCTTAAATGCATGTACATCAGTTGTCTTTATCATTTCATTTTTTTTACCATTTCCCTCTCCATTTTCTTACCTATCACTAGTTTTTACTTTACCCTACCCTTCCGCTCAGTGTGCCCATCAATCAAGTGTGATAAGATTCAGTAATCATACAATACCTTAAAACTCCACCTTTCGGCATTACGGCAGGTCAGGAGTTTCTAACGGCAGACTACCATCAATCATCAGCTCGTGCCGCTGACTGGTCTAGATCAGATACGCGTCATTCATTAACACGAAGAATAACAGATGCGACGAGGTTATCTTCACCTCCCCTCCCTCCCCCCTCGCACGCCCGGGCAGGACGTGATGTTATCTAGTGACAGGGAGTGTGACAAGAGCCACAGCCAAGTCACGTAAACACCTGCCCACCAACCCTTCTTTCTCTCACCTTCGGCTGTCGTACACCGCCTTCTCACGCACGACTTTGGGACCAGATAACATTTGAAGGGCCTCTGTGGTGTCAGCGAGTTGCCAAACAAACGCTATTGTCTGTGTAGCCATCCATCTTCGACCCGTGGACGTCTCGGAAACCTGTTGTTAATGCGTTGTGGCTTTGGTTTTATTTTATGGATTGATGCTTCCGATGATTATTGATCGTAACAGGTTGATAAATGGAGACAGAGTAGATCAGGTCTCTAAAAAGTTAAAGAAACTGCTAATGTGAGCATAACTGTAATTTAAATACAAACACACACATACAAAAACACAGAAACGTACACGTACTTCCACAGTACAAGTACACGTACTCGCAGACGCACATACACAACTGCACACGACGCAATCCTATCTTTAAAAACGAGCGCCTCACTCAGCAGATACTCGAAAACGAGCAAGGGTCCTGGGAGGTGGAAAGCCGTCATAATGATGCGCTGTAAATCATATACCTATAAATCAGCGGCTAACCTACACGCGCGACCTGGGAGTGGACAGGGATCTCCGGTGTAGAACCACAAGGAAGGGTCGAGTACATGCACAGGCTGTTAGCGAGAGCCCGGAGAATGTCCCGTTGGTTGTCTTGGTTGAAAGGGGAGAGTGGGTGACTTATGGAGCCAGGAGCTACATGTCAAAGAAGAAGGAAATGTTCACAGGTTTAGGGACAATATCTTTAACAGTTCCGGCAATCAAGTTATCGCGACAGAATTGAGCAGAACATCGGTAATTTATATTCGATTTTATTCGTAAAAGAGTGTGTGTGTGTATTTGTGTGTGTGTGTGTTTGTGTGTATATGTGTATGTATGTGTGTGTATGTGTGTATACATATATATATCTATATCTATATCTATATCTACCTATCTATCTATCTATCTATATGTATATATATATATATATGTATATATATATGTATATATATATATATATACATATGCATATATATATGTATATATATGTATATATATGTATATATATATATATATATATATATATATATATATATATATATATACATGTGCGCTCGCATACACATATATACATATATTTGTATGTGTAATATCTGCCTATCTATCTATATATGTAAGCCTGCGGATATATATATATATATATATATATATATATATATATATATATATATATATATATATGTATATATGTATATATATATGTATATATATACATATAAATTTATGGATATGTATATACATATCATCATCCTCTTAAGCCTAAGTCAATCCACTGCAGGCCTCCCCCAATCTTTTCCATTTGCGTCTTTTGTTTCCAGTCTTGGCCCCCAAATTTCGTTATTTCCTCACGCCATCTTGTCATTGGTCTGCCCCTTGGCCTCTTTATGTCATCTATAGTCCAGTCTGTTACTTTCTTTGTCCATCTGTCATTTTGTCTCCGACATATATGCCCTGCCCATTGCTATTTCTTCTTCTTCTGATCCACGTCGCCCTCATCTGATCTCCTAGGCCAATTCCCAATATCGATCTTTCCATCCTTCTCTGGGAACTTAAGTTTCTGATCCATAGGTCATAACTGGGAGGACGTACACTCATACATACATATAAAGCCATGCACACACGCACACGCACACGCACACGCACACGCACACACACACGCACACACAAACACACATATAAACATACACATATACATATTAGCATATATATACATGTATACATATATACATACTCGTATACATACATACATACATATATATATATATTTATATATATATATATGTATGTATGCATATATATGTATATATATGTATATATATGTATATATATGTATAATATATATATATATATATATATATATATATATATATATATATATATGTATTTATATGTGCATATATATATATATATATATATATATACATATATATACATATATAATATACATATATATATAGATGTATATATATACGTATATTATATATGTATATTATATATGTATATATATATATACATATATATATACATATATTCATATATAGATATCAAGACATACATGTATACATGCATGTATATATATACATAGGCATATAAATGTATATATATACATACATACATATATATATATATATAGATAGATAGATAGATAGATAGATAGATCGATAGATACATAGATACATAGATACATAGATACATAGATACATAGATATAGATATAGATAATGTATATATTCATATATATATACATATATAATATACATATATAATATACATATATAATATACATATAATATATATATATATATATATATATATATATATATATATATATAATATACATATATAATATATATGTGTATATGTATGTGTGTGTTTGTGTGTCTGTATATATATGTATATATATATAAATATGTATGTATATTCTCTCTCACTCTCTGTCCTATGTGTAGGTGTTTGTATATGTATATGTATTTATATATGTATACATTATATATATATATATATATATATATTATATATATATGTGTGTGTGAGTGTAAGTGTGAGTGTGAGTGTGAGTGTGAGTGTGAGTGTGAGTGTGTGTGTTTGTGTGTGTGTGTGTATGTATTCACAAGTTAACACGCACAGACACGCACACTAGGATAAGGGAAAGTGGGTCAGGGGAAATCTTTAATGAGCGCCCCTCGTGAATATATATATATATATATATATATATATATATATATATATATATATATATATATATATATACACACTTGTATAGATATTATAAAAGAATAAGGGGAAGCATTTGAGAGAATATGTTTAATTAAAATGTTAAAAATTGATAAAGACCAAAGGGAATTTCAGATGTAAGACTTACTTTGTATATGAGAAAATGTGAATGAGAGTGAGATACAGTAAGAACGATTGTAGATTGTAGGAGAAAGGGGTTGCGATTGTTGATTGCAGGACTATAGCTTGCACTAATTATAGGAAACTCATTACACACCTTAGTTTTCGTCGGGTAATTATTATCGCGCGATAGCTTTGGCACACGTGTATGCTCTCAGTTGCAAAGGTTAGAATTCATTTATTCTAATTCCTTTCTTGAGACTCATTAGCCGGAAAGAAATTAACAGGAAATTCATCCATCGTGATCTGTCACGATAGTGGTATGATATATCAGAAATAGCGTTAATTGCTAGTTAGCCATACGTTGCGGGTGCAAGTTTCTTTCTGTGCAAAGATGAAAAACAAGGAGAGGGATAGTAAGAAAAGAAAGAAAGAGAGGGATAGTAAGATGAGAAAGAAAGAGAGGGATAGTAAGAAGAGAAAGAAAGAGAGGGATAGTAAGAAGAGAAAGAAAGAGAGGGATAGTAAGAAGAGAAAGAAGGAGAGGGAGAATGAAAGTGGGAAGGAGAGGAAAAGAATGAGGATAAGAGAGATGGGGGAGCTGGGGAAGGAGAGAGGGAGAAGAAGAGGAGAAGGCAGGAAGAGAGGAGGAAGGGGGAAGGGAGAGAGGGAGAGGAAGAGGATGAGGTAAGAAGAGAGGAGGAAGGGGGAAGGGCAAGGGAAAGTGGAGGGAGAGAGAGAGAGAGAGAGAGAGAGAGAGAGAGAGAGAGAGAGAGAGAGAGAGAGAGAGAGAGAGAGAGAATACAACAGGGTCAGAGGTAGAGTGAGCGAGAGTCGTAGCCAATGCGAGAGCGAGAGCAGGGCAGAATTAAAAAAAAAAAAAAAAAAAAAAAAAAAATGCAGCGTTTAAAAACATGCGAAATGCAAACGGGGAAGTAAATATACATGCAAATGAGAACAGATGTGTTAGCAGCAGATGTGCAGGTGACTCGAAGCGAGACAGCTGAAAGGAACACAAATGTCCCCACGCACCTCCCCCCCGCCCCCCCGCCCCCCCACGCCCCTCTCCGTCCTGAGGGCTAAGCCACCCACCGCGCGACGGCGAGGGCGGGGCGACAGATCGTTAGATAACAGAGAACTAGTCCGCGACACCTCGGCGCTCTATAGTTATGCACTGACTTCGATGTTTTTTCCACGGTGGTAGAGGCGAAGGGAAGTAGCACGCGATGGGAGAAGGAAAGGGGGGAAGAGAAAGAGGGAAAGAGAGCAAGAGGGAGAGGGTAAGAGGAAAAGGAAGTAAGAGGGAAAGAGGGTAAGAGTAGAAGGGAAAGATAGTAAGAGAGTAAGAGAATAAGAGAGAAAGAGAGTAAGAGAGAAAGAGAGTCAGAGAGTGGGTAAGGAGAAGATGGCGAAGAAAAAAAATACCACGAGCGATATATTTATTTTTACTCAAAAGCTCGAGATAGAATATGGCCATTTCTGCTTAACGATGCACCAAACTGGGTAGGGTAATATTTACGTGTACAGGTATATAAATTTCCTTCCACGCTGAGAGAGGAACTGGAGTCGAGCTCGCAGAGTTCGTTGTCGTTATCAGGTGCCATCCACGGCCAAAGGTGTGTTGAGTTTATCTGCTGCTTTTTATGTTTTTCGAAATGAATATCAGCTGACCACTGCTGTTTGTACCAATAAGTATGCAGATAGCTTCATACCGCGAATACACCATTCAAATCAGATATTTATTTGATTTTTTTTTGTAGGGTTTCAAATTCAAAAGCGTAACAGACATGAAAGTTTATAATTGGAGATGAATAGAACTCGATATGGACAAGAACTACTGAAAAATATTCCCACGGAAAACGCTCGAGTCTTGAAACTAACCGCTAGTGTTTATGATAAGCGCCTCCTATTACTTGGGTCAATCATATCTCACATGTAGTTTCGGTCTAATGAACTGCTTACTTGGCATCAATAAAATCTGAAATAGCGCCTGGAGTTACATGATCAAAATGTAGATACTTTTTGAACACTTTAGTATATTTATTTGATATTTCTCTCTTCGCAAGTGAACCATGTAGGATTCTAGAGATTTATGGTTTTAAAAATGTACAGGTACACATGGTCTCGTGGAAAATGCGGTTCGTACGTTCTAAAGTTGAATATGTAAGACTCGTGAGATTTACGAGTCGGACAGTCTTTTCACACAACTTTTTTTTCTTCAAAATCTCATGTGTACCAAACTTAGGCTGTTGTATATCAGGAATGTCCAGCCCTCTCTACACATTTTACAATTACCCGTTAGACAGTGTCAAGTTCTTATTGAGCTTTGGCGAGAGTAAGATACCAATTCTGCAACACAGGATACATGTTTGTAGGGACAGATCCCAGTTTTATTTTCCCTTGGGTCAATTCCAGTGGTAAACGCATGTTATTTGATGGGCGCTTGCTGTCCATTGATTGGTAAAGGCGAACTTAAGCGTAAGTTATCTATTCAAGTTTTCTGTTTGTTGCCGGGTATCATTATCAATTTGTTGTATCCTAACAAAGGTCCAGCTTGTGTTGACTGGAAGATATTCGGCTAATTGCATAGAAACTTAGAGAATGCTGACTATTTGATTTTTATGACGATTCGACATGCTATCGAAATCAAACTAATATCATGCACATGAGGCAGTACACACGCAAGCGGTGAAAATGAAATAGAAATAAGACAAAATTTATAATGATAACGAAATATTATGGCCTAGTGTAGGTGAATATTTTAAAAGAATTAGTAATGTTACCGAACAACCTGAAATGAAAATGTGACAGCGACGGCAGTAATGCAGAAACGAACAGAAAGGAACAGAAGTAAATGTAAACAAGACCTCCAAAATTCCTCATATGAAGTGATACGCTATACGTACTAACGCATTTTAAGAGTATCGTTGCCATATCTGGAGAATCCTTCGAGATGAACTTTAAACTTTCGGAGGTTCATGTTTCGTACCGGGAGCTTTGGTTCAAGGAGGATTGGTAAAACGAATGCGGTGATATTGGTAGACGCTGCTTAACACTGTGTTCCACTAGAATATGAGTATTAGCATTCGATTTTCATTAGGCCTTTATTGATATCACCTCTAATAGCATGGCATACCTACCTTGGCCTAAAGGGTAAACACAGGCTATAACTGGGATAAAAATTTTGTCACAATCTACGATTCTCAAGGAACCGTGTTGACCCAAGCTTGACGATGCTGTGCACATAAAGGCGACTTGGCCACATTCTCTGCCAGGTTATCACCCATATCAGGTTTTATGTTCTATTGAGGCGCCTGTGAAAACTACTGTGTCAGTAGATCCACCACCCACAGAGAGGCGCATCTCCCACTCTGGTTACACGGGAGTACACGAGAGAGGGAGTGAGGAGGAGGGGGGGGGGGTGAAGAGGGAGGGGAAGAGGGAGAGAAGGAATAAGTATGTGGGTGAGTGAATGAGTGAGTGGGTGAGAGAGTGGGTGAGTGAATGAGTGAGTGAGTGAGAGAGTGGGTGGGTGAATGGGTGAGTGAGTGAGAGAGTGGGTGGGTGAGTGGGTAAGTCAGTGAATAAGTGGGTGGGTGAGTGTATGAGTGAGTAAGACTTGGTTAGGGAGTGA
>NC_091571.1:37560392-37565392 GCF_042767895.1 Penaeus vannamei
ATATATATATATATATATATATATATATATATATATAAGTGCTGAAACACGGGCATCAAAATAAATAAGATACATGTAAAAATTTTCATACTGCAATGTATTCATTACTTTTTCGCAGGTGTTATAGTTATGGCATTACTTACGTTAAAGCATAGCATATCATCTGATATTTTTGGGTAATGTTCAATGAACGTGACTTAGCTCAAGCAAATCATTAGATTGGTTACAGCTCCTCTTCCTTATCTCTCTCGCTTGGTACTTAAATTCGTACCTCTTGCTCCCACAAGCAAGCGAAGTGCCACTCCCCTTTCCTCCTGCCTATTTTTCTTCTCCCTGCCTGATTACCCACTCTATACCGTTCCCTCTCCTTGTCCAGTCTTTCTCCCTCTTTTCCTCCCGCGCCTTGGTCCGTTCCCCCCCCTCCCTTCTCTCTGCCTCTCCCTCTTTTCCTTCATGCCTCACAAAACGCACCAAACTTGCATGACCCTCTTTGACCCAACACGCCTGATATGGCCTTGCTTCCCCCACCCCCTCCGATAGGTTTCGTGGCACAGACACTCGCCTACACAACCACCCTCTCGTGTCTTCCTATGAACTATCTTCTTTTTTTCCCCAACTCCGTTTTTTTTTGTCCCAGTACTCATTATTTCTTCCTTTTCCTCCTCTCATAATCACTTTCTTCTCATCATCCCTCATTTGACATGCCTTACATATCCTCTTGTCCTCTCGACTCCCATCTAATGCTCTGTCGTCTTATTCTTTTCTCCAAGGCATCACTTCTTGTCTTCAACCCCAGCTGATCATTATCGATTCCTTGTGTGTGTGCGTTTATGTTCATGTGTTCAAGGGTGTATGTTTTTGAGTCAAGCCATTCTATGTACTCAGCCAATATATCTTCCTTTAAGCTGAACACTTCCTTTAGAATTTACCCATGATTTGCCCTTTTTTCTATAATTCCTTACTCATAGTCCATTTTTGATCATATTGTTTTGATAAGGTGCGCGTTGTCCTATTTTCGATCCTCAGCTGCCGACACACGCCTTTGTGGGGGAGGTGTACATTCTTATGTAAATATCGATGATGGAAGGTTGTCTCCTAAGCCTGGACATCGCGGCAGTTCCCCATCGGGATAACGAGCGCCCTGGGCACCTCCCGCCGGGTATCACATTGGCAAAGGGTAGTAAAGCCTCGCAGCCGTTCCGTGCGCACCGGGGTTACGGGCACGATGGTCCTGCGGTCGCTGAACATAATTGAATATGTTAATCTTATCTTGCAGACAGATTATGATATTATCAAATCATATTGGAGATTGTTTCGTGGGCGTTTTTCGTGATGGCCAGCCTCCCTTTTTATCTTGTGATAACGAGACCTAAGATAGAGCCATCGGTAATGACGTGTGGATATTCATCGATATGTTTTTGGTTTTCTTTATCGTTTCCCTTCATGCATGCAGGATATACAAGCAGATCATGAACATTTATGTGCTTAAAAGGTGTTATCAACTTGCTTCAAACATCTGACTGTCTGATAAGAGAAGTTTCTATTTACCCGCAATCAATTTTAGGGCCCATTCGATATACGCATCTGTAAGCTATACACGAACAAAATGTATTAGATTATAACAAACTAAATCTATAAAAATGAAATGAAATGCGCCAAAGCTTAACACAGTAGTGCCTTTCTGTACAGAACACAAATACACTCACCATGATGCTCGGTTCTCCAGAGTACTCCTAACAACACACCACGATAGCCATTGGTCGCGGTGGAATCAGGTTGGTAGAGGTGAAGCTACAGGGTTAATAGGAACAGCGTGTGATGAGGTTATGACATCACGTTTAGTCATTTTAGGAGAGAGATTGACGTCCACTTCAGGCTCACGCGGCTGCCTCGGCACTCATTAAGGAAGGGTAATAAACAGGTTATTCTATTTATGACCTAGGGTTTGTGTACATAGGCGTCCATAGGACTGATGACCTTGTGGGCACTGTTTTAACCCATGAGGCATTTCCTCTAATATTTACTTCGTTTTATTGTTCTTTCATTTATTTCTTCCCAAAACTTGGCAACAACTGTTGAATCTAAAACAAAAATACGTTTTCATGAGTGCTTTAACAACCATATCACACACACATACACATAGACTTACTATATATATATACATACATACATACATTATATATATATATATATATATATATATATATATATATATATATATATATATATATATATATATATATACTCGTATGTATTTGTATCTGGGTATGTCTCACGAATGCACACGCACACACACACACACACACACACACACACACACACACACACACACACACACACACACACACACACACACACACACACACACACACACACTCACGTGCGCGCGCGCGAACGATTTGTAATAACATTTAATAATAAATGTTAAATTGTATTAAGGAAGCATCATATTGGTCTATTTAATGCAAAACAAAGGTAAGGTTGATCATGATTGTGGAATTTATCATAACATATATCAACACTTATCTACGTATATCGTGTTAAAAATAAAATAAAATATATTTCAATTGAGGCCACAAATTTACGAGATAGACACACATTCCCACCAGCCATTTTAGAACTAAACAAGAACTTCGGTGACCCAGTGGAATGATGAAGAGATTTCATTACCATCAATCATAACTAACATTATAATGAGTCAGAACCTTCAGAAGTGAACACAGTGCCACACAATGAGTCAGAACCTTCAGAAATGAACACAGTGCCACACAATGAGTCAGAACCTTCAGAAATGAACACAGTGCCACACAATGAGTCAGAACCTTCAGAAATGAACACAGTGCCACACAATGAGTCAGAACCTTCAGAAATGAACACAGTACCACACCAGGCAAGCAGGGAGCAGAGCCTCGAAACTTGATCAGCCTTCCGGGCCAAGAGTCTGTCCTTCAGCACAATGGGTGGCAAGTCAGTCCCACGATGGAGGGAGGGAGAAAAGAGGGAGGGAAGGTGGGTAAGGGGTAAGGTAGGGCGTCCGGAGTGGTCTCGGTGGTCAGGTGGCGACGCAGTGGTCGTCTAGGTGGTCGTTCAGGTGGTCACGGTCAATTGGTCACTTTGTTAATGGAGTTGGTCTTGCGGTCATACGCGACTTTGCTAAGGACAGTTTATGGTCTTGAGTCATCTTCAGATTTGTAGGTTCTGTTTTCCGCTATGTTATGTATCGATCGGATGCTGCGCTTACGTGCATTTTTTTCTTTTTTTAGATTCTTTTGTTTTTTATTGTACATCTACTTAGCATATTTGTCTATTTGATCTGGAAGCAGATAGTTTCCAGTTGTATATTATTTGGCAATCCAATTATGCCAACTTTCCAGATTACACCATACTTTTTTTTTCTTTTAACTCCATATGATAATAGATTTGTATTTTTTATTTATTTATTTTTTCTTATTATTCTACTATTAATGATTTCAATTTTCTTGTATACCCATCAGCTTCTATGAGCGGTGAGGCCATGTGAGAAGGTAAAAGGGGGAGAGAAAGGGAGGGGGTGGGATTCAGCTCAGGTATGGTATGGTTTATGAACCAGGCAGTTAATGGTGTCGGCACCCGCTTGTCAGACGCCAATTACGTCCGTGTGGGACTTTATTACACGATCTTAGTAGAAGTGACTTACGTTCGTGGGCCAGAAGAATTTGTGCGTGGGATTTATACATATGAACGTGTGCTTATCCGTTTCTATGGTGTGTTTACACTTTTATCTATCTCTCTCTATATGAAGTATATGTGTGTATGTATGTGCATTTGTGCGTGCGTATATGTTTGTTTGTCTGTGTGTACACTTTAACGCGCACATACTTGAATACCGTATAACTTTAAGCACTATATATACACGTATTAATAGTTGTATCAGTTTTCCTTGGTATTGTCTCGCTCATACACTAGTAGGGAAAGGTTCCCACGCTCACGTCCAGGGCATCTTGCCCTGTTGGCCAGGGACGGCGAGAACAAGGTAAGTTGCGTTGGGGAGGACTTGTCCCAGACACCTGGATCATCCAACGGTAAACCTAGGTCGTCCTGGCGTACTTAGTGGCCATACGTCATACCACTGAAAATTAGGGGAAGTTCACGCTTTTCATGTATGTCACGCTGTTTTAAATAAATTTGAGGAACTGGCCAGGGTATTGCAGGGGAATTGAATTCACATAGATCTACTCAAGTCTTAGGACCTATTTGAGATCCTGAAATATCTGCTGGACGTCCCACGGTGTCTGGATTATCCCACCAGCACTCCGCGTCTTCCTTGCGGTTACGACAATAAATATTTTGGTGGGGAAGAGGGCAAGGAGGCAGGAGGCCACCGTCAACATGGTCGCCCTGTGATTGAGTGAGGTGTGGGAAGTCCCCGTCTCGCTTCGCTGTGGGAACACTCGACTCTGCTTAAATACTTGACGGATTGACAGCTTGATTGACTGACGAACTGACACAGATTACCTGCTTTGGGATGAGGCGATGGTCCCGAGCTGATTTTAGGATCACATGTGTTGACATAGATGCTGGTAATTATCTCCAGCCGGACAATTTTAGTGACATGTTCAAATGGGTATCGCATGTGGGATAGCGCTGTGACGTCACGCGCTAAAATTGCTGGTGGAAAAAATGATAGTGGATTAACGCTTATTTCATTGCTGCAGGCTCTTTCAGTTTCAGATCTCTCTGTACCATTGTTGTCAAAGTCTTTCCGTAGTTAATATCTTTGTTCACTGTTATTTTTGTCTACCAGTATATTAAGGTAGAATGGGTCTGTTTACGGTAGTTAGTTTAGAAACACGATCTTATCTGTAGTTTATGTTTTCATTATCATGTCTATGAATCTGCACGCGACTGTTCCCCATGTACGTATTTATATTCTCACCTGTTGCCTTACAGACCTAATTACAGTATATCGTTATTAACTCGCGTTGTGTATGTTTATAATATGCAATACATTACCAGAAATT
>NC_091571.1:37577892-37582892 GCF_042767895.1 Penaeus vannamei
ATAGAAGTTAGTGCATCAACAAACACAGCATGTAAGCAAACATACTGTAGCCCTAATCATCACTATCAAGATAAGAGGCCGGCGGTTTATGCTAAACTCTGTAACTTTATCTGCGCTACACGAGCCCCCCGCCCCCGGCACACAAACACCGAGACGCGACATGCCCAAGGTTTAGCGTGATCCTCCCCGTCTCCGGAACAATTACGCGACCGCCGACCACCAACCTGCCAATAATCGATCCAGACAAGAGCATTCCGACACTGCGTTATCAGTACGTCAAACCACGAGCCCACGATGGCTATCGGGAGCCCCATCGTCCGACATTGGCGGTCGTGTCCTGTCGGCACGAGGGCTGAGGGCCTCTGCCGAAGAAATGGTAGCGAGAGAGATGGGATGGAGTAAGTGGATCGCTGAAAGGTGGGATTTGTGGAGAGTCTGAAGGTGGAGACTGGAACGAGGGAAAGTTTCGGTATTTGCTTTAGTCCTGATATATCTAAGGACTGAAAGGCCCACGAAGGAGAAATCCTGGAGACGGCAACGAAGACGGCAGAATTCAGAGCAGGAGGATGTTCCCGGAAGGCCTCCTCATCCCCGTCTTCCTTTCTCCTCCGAGCCTTGTTATCTTGGCATCTCCACGACCTCGGCGCGACCCTCTCCTTTGGGAAGCGGACCCTACGTCATTAATACGTGCTGACGTGACAGATACCGCGAAGGAATCCTCGCTATGGTTCCTCCTGCTGTGCCTCCGACGGCTCTGGTTGTGGGGGGTCGAGGGGGGGGGCAGGGAGAGGAGAAAGAGGGGAGACTGAGAGGCCTCGCCTACCTGACCCACGTGTGCTTGTCAACCGTATGCCAAGGCACCTAGGTCAGTTTCTTTGGTATGTGTGTGTGTGTGTGTGCGTGTGTGTGTGAGTATATGTGTGTGTGTGTGGTATATCGGTGTTCGACGTCTTTTCAACAGTAATATATGGAGAACCAACCCTACTTTGCATGTTCAAATATAGTGAATAGTTGAACACCATGAGAAATAAAACTATTTAGAATTATGCATCACTAATATTAAAGTACCTCATCCCTCAAAAGGTAACACATGTGATTATCCAGTGAATAGGGCCTTAAATATTTAATCTGTATATGCATTGATATTACATCTTTGGCATAATCCACCTTGATGGGAAACGCGAGGCACAAGGAGCAGAAGAATTGGAAAAATTGACCTTCCATCGTATGCACGCTCACATATATAGATACATATGGTCGCCTGCCTGTTCCAATGCACATATGAACATGTATGCACACACACATATAGACACGAAATAGATGTTATGCACACACAAGCAGACACGAAATAGATGTTATGCACACACATGCAGACACGAAATAGATGTTATGCACACACACATGCAGACACGAAATGGATGTTATGCACACACACATGCAGACACGAAATGGATGTTATGCACACACACATGCAGACACGAAATAGATGTTAACTGGATGAAGTATTAAAGACAAAAATGCTTGGAACACAATATGCTAATATAACCTGCTGCCTCGCCATGACCAGAAGCAGCGATCTAACTGGCCTCAATCTGAGCAGGTTTGTGAGACGACCCATCATCTCCATGTCCCATATATACTTTATTCCTGTTCACAAAGGCATCCGCAGTGCTGTTCATCCAATTCTCCCAGGAGTAAGTCTTGAACGCAATCACCACTCGCCTCCCAGCCCTTAAAACGTAAGATTGAATATGCAACCAATAGACCAAACACCCGGAAAGAAAACGCAATTAGAATTTCAAGTGGATGGTCTCGGGGCGGCGAGTCGGCAGGACGCTCTGGCGGAGCTGGGTTGCGTGAGGGCAGCAGGTAGCGGCCCGGCGGGGGGGCTCTCGAATCTAATTGATGAAGTCTATCTTCTTATTACGGCCCGTCCATCACCATCAGTTCGGGCCCAGCAACGTTCCGGTGGCGCCGAGGGTCGCTCTCAACCAGACTCTAAATGGCGACCTTCGGAGCTTCCAGTGGTGGGACTCGAGGAGAGGAACAAAGCTGTCAGCCGCTCCCAGGAGGCGTGCTCGACGGGGGTTGGTGAAGGAAGGTTGGGGAGGAGGGGGAGGGTGGGGGAAGGGGGGGGTGCCGTAGTTCTTTGATGTGAGTTTGTATTATTACTGATTTTTTTTGTGGTGTTTAGAAAGGGAAGATATTCAAAATGCGTTTACTAGTGCAGGCAGTATGGATTTAGATTAAAACTATTATTATGACGGTAAGGAACTTTCGAAAAACAAAAATAAGACATAAAAGTCAAGAAATGAATGTATAACTTTGTACCAATATCATATTCATTGGTCCAGCTATCCATTATTATCTGTTGGCGCTCTTGTAACTGCTCTTCCAGATTTCATTATTGTTCCAGGCCATCAGAACATGCAGACCGTGACAGCCGCAGCCGGGCCAAGGACGAACCCGGAGCTGTGACGTCACAAATTTAAGTCGTGACACCGAAGCCTGACCAACTCCTCTTTCCCGGCGAACCACTTTACCCTCGCGCCCTCGTCCAAAGATGTTCCTTAAGAAGATGATGATTAATTGAGATAATGTAGAACGAAAATGATTAATTGGACGGGAGAAGGTAAAATGAAAGTGATTGATCGAGAAGGAAAGAGAACGTTACAGAGGGAAAGGGTTGACGATCTGCGTCGGCCACATATTGTCTCTTCGCGAACGTGTGATTACTTTGCCAAGATGTGATAATAGGAGCATTAATCATACATCAGATTTATATGTTAATTTCAAGAATAACGAGAGAGAGAGAGAGAGAGAGAGAGAGAGAGAGAGAGAGAGAGAGAGAGAGAGAGAGAGAGAGAGAGAGAGAGAGAGAGAGAGAGAGACCGAAACAAAGGAAAAATGTTTTGCGTGGTTTTATAGGTGGGCTGCGGGACACACGTTCGCGCCAGGTATCCTAGGTGTTGCTGGGAGCGGTGCTGACCTCTGGCTGCAGCGTGCGTAGTTGAGTTGCATTGCCAACCGTGTACTGAGGCGCGTCCCGCGGCGGGAGATCTCCAGGACAAATATAGTGCTGCGTTGATTTTATGACGAAGCCCTCGATTTATTTCATTCTGAGCGCGCGAAAGGTTTTTGGAGTGTTTCATAATATACCTTGTAACCTAGGAGAAATTCTGGAATACAAAAGAGCACGAACTCTCCTAAAAAAAATAGTTTAACCGCCGCAAATGCCTCACGGTAAGTCCTTAGCGAGGAAGGCGCGGCATGAGCGCACGTGTGGGCCAGCGGTGAGGCGCACGGCCGCCAGCCCGACTCCGGCACTGATGACATAATTGTGGGTGTAGGAGCGAAGGTGGGCGGCCGCACCATCGCCAGGCCTACATAATTGCTACCTCACACGACCGCGCTATAATTACATTAATTGAAACGAGTTAGATCTTGTGAGTGTAAGTGATGCGATGGGGTCAGAGGTGACCCTTGTAAAGGCGCGAGCAAGAAACCTCATCTTACTCTTCTCCTAAGGAAGTGTTTGTGTATTCTTTTAGCTCCTCACGCTCGCACCCTGATCACCGACCACTCGGAGCCGACTTGCTTTATATATGAAGGCATTTCCCGGCAGCAGGTATGAGTAAGAAGAATGCCGCAATGGAGGCTCACGCAGGGTCTTCGGTGTCAAAAGACTTCAAGGAAATGCCCAGTGACTACTCCATTCGCCTTTTTTCCCAACATGACCATCCTCATTTGCCCCCCTCCCCCCAGCCCTTCCCCCTATCTCCATGCCTTCGTGGGAGGACACATTCGGGAAACTAATTAAGTACCTCGTGACTGAGCAGATAGTCATCTCGCTCTTCGTAGAAAGGCTGTTTTTGTTCATGTTTGCTCTTTGGCTTTCTAGAATACCACAGCATTACTGGAATTACAGATCGTGCATACAATGTACATATAGTTTACAGCTGCGTTTAAGCGTGTTATGTATCAACTACGATCTGTCTGAATAGGAAAATCGGTGAAAAGTGATGACACATCGAGCTTGTGAATCATTACCAGAACAAAAGTAAGTAAAAAACACTTGCCAACGCCATCTAGTGGAACATGCGTGAGGCTTCTCCAGGAGGACTCGCATCATGGTGGTCTAGTCTGTACTTTATCAACTTACAACAAACATTAATTACGGTAATTGAATCATGCTGGGTTTAGCATACCTCCAACAGGACGCTCCTTCCTCATTTCTTTTTCTTTCCATGATATTCAAATTCTTCCTAGACGATTATCCCCTTTTATATATGTGTTTTATGTATTGTAAGATATGCTATTCCTAAAAGACATAGACATATACTGTACTGTAGTGTTTCAAAATGACTATATTAATCATGAAACTCAATTGAGTCATCACAGTCGATTTAATTTATCTCGTAATCGTCATAAAAATCAAAACAATTACAGCGTAAATCCTGGAGGGGAATGTATCGTCGAAAGGAGTACATATTCTCTATTGGGAGCGCACAGGGACATGTAAATCTGGACCGCCCGAGGTGGAGAACATCCAAAGAGCCAGCATCCTCGGGAGGGTAGGGACGGGCACAAGGCTTCGGATAAATTATCACAATTATTCACGACTGAGTAACACAATTCAAGACTTTACATGATAAGTTGGGCGCATTATTCACTTCTCGTAAAGCCACCAGTGTTCTGCTGACCTTTGTATTCAAAGTTTATTCACTCATTAATGATATTTAATTCTAGCGTATACTTTCTTTGTATAGGTATGATGAAGTCTCTAATAACGAGAAGAAAGGAACGTGCATGGCTAACGGATGTGTCCCACGTTAGAGAAAAGTGCGTCGGACTGTCAAAATATAAATCTATAAAGGTAGAGCACATTTCTTTCCTAGTTACATTGCACTGGAATAAACTACCGTAATATCAGGAGGCAGGAAATCGTAAATTTCCTTAACAGCAACGATGTTCAATTCTTCTTGCAACCACAATTTTCC
>NC_091571.1:37590392-37592892 GCF_042767895.1 Penaeus vannamei
ATGAAATGATGACATATAGAGAAAGAATGAGAGAGAAGACGCGTAAAGAAAGATCAGAGAGAAGGAATAAAGAGTCCTTACGACCGAGGATCGCTGGCTAGAAACTATCGTTGGTTTCGTACGCGGCGGCGAGTGTGGGCCGCGAGAGTTGTTCTCCGCCGGTACGATAATTTGTTTTACGTTGTTATCAGAAGAGTTTAGTTAACACCCTGAGTCTCTGGAGCGACGTCCTTGAGCCCCGACTCCCCTTACAAGATCCCCTTGTGCCCAGACCCGCGCAGAAATAAAAGGCAGAGGGTGTATATCAACTCTTCCTCTGTGGTATGGGGATGCAGGCCGAGGAGTGATAAGATAAAGGGATTCGAAATTCCATGTAAAACCGCCCGGGTCACTTGTAGCGCCGGCTGGAGAACAAAGCGGCAAATCCTCGGGCATTGTCAACTTATCAACATCCGCCAGGCCCACCGCCATGGCCTCTCCCGCCCCCGCTCGCAGCACCGCGGGAGTCGGGGTGGAACGCGTTATCGAGTGCAACTTCTCCGTCGACGACTGCGCAATGGAAGGGTTTGTTTGAATCTCCGGTGGGGGGATAGTAAGCCCCCGGGGGAGTTCCAGGTACATGGTGGTTCACAATATCCGTGGCGACGTGGCGGGAACCTGCCCAAAGATACTGAAAGGCGCCGCACCTAGGGTTATCGGCGAGGGTTTTATTGAATGTTTATTTCCCGCGTGTTAACATTAACCACACGTTGCATGCTTTACCACATTAGACATTTTAATCTTGACTGAAACTTGATGGTCGTGTTTGAGAATTATCATGGTCTGTGCGCCGAAATGCAGTTTTAAAGATTATATCGCAAATGGCACCTTTGCGCCTGGCAGGTGAATAGAGCTGATGGGGCTAGACTTTTAAACTCCATGGGTGAGCTTGAGACACAGCATCCAGGTCTCGGTGCTTCCCACGAGTGAATTGTTTATCTTCTTTTGCTTTCGGATTGCCCATGGCTGCTCTTCCAATTACCTGGCGTTGATCACATTAACTACAAGCAATATACAAGTTGGAAGTTAGTTGAACGCTAGCTGTGCGAAGCTTTGTTTTGGCATTCAGTACGGCTATGCAAATATCTTTTTATCATTGAACTATGTTTGGAGAAGCTTCAGGCTATCTTTCATCCTTAGGCTTTATAAAAAGCAAAACTGTCTTCTATTAGTGTATTAAGAATGGATAAATTGTCTTGGATTTATCTTAAGATGAAGAAATTTGTTGTTAGCTAAAATGTCACTGTATTTCAACTCTACGTTTAGATTCTCTTATCTTTACCTATCTGCTTTATGTCATTCTTGTCTCTCCCTAGAATACTGATAGAATGAAAGACGAATTATAAGCAGAATAAGTAATTTATTAAAAGTGATGCAAACATGACGATGGAGGTTTTGCAGTTATTGCGCTACTGTGGCTTATATGTTTGTACCAGTGTCTACAGCTGCACAACCCCTAACGGTCACGGGAACACTTGCTGTCGTCCCATCCATTTTAACCCCGGTATCTAGAAAAGGTACATGTCTGAACTGCTTTCTCTTATGGATGAAGCTGTTAAAATGCAAAATGAACTAGCGAAAAACATCAATTTCATTGTTGTTATCAGTAATACCAGTGTGCTGGCCACTGGGAACAGAATGAGACGGTAGTGAGCTGAACTCCGGCACACCTGCACCTGTCAGGGGTGACTTACTGTTTATATTGCTGACCATGATAACAGCTTCGTGGAAAAGGATATTGGGAAAGACAGTTACACATTTGGCCAATGTTTGGAGAAATTGAACTATAGAATGATTCAGAACATGAAGTTGGCTCTAATAGCATCAGCAGCAGACAGTTCAAGGATAGCAATATCATCCAGAACTACTAGCCATGACACTAGCAACGCATGGTAGTGACGGAGGGCGTGCATGGGTTAGACACATAAGTACACGCGCTAGTCATCCATCAGCCTTTCTGGACGTCACCGCCCATAGATCACGTGTGCTCCGACACACGCCCACGTGCCTCACCACGAGCTCACACGCCGCTCGACAGGCGGCCACATCGGTACACTGTCACATGGGCGCGGCGCGGGCGGAACCGCCAATGATGGGCGCTCACCACGACGCCAACACTGCCTAGGCATGGCCCTCCCCAACCCCCCTTACTGGCACTCACTTGTTTCGGTGATTGAAGAAAACAGTGTTTGGATGTTGATTGCTGCAGTTTTGCTTGTAATGCAGTCCTTGCAGCGTCTTGGATGCACTGGCGTGGGGATGGTGCGTGGTAGCGGAGAATTCACAGTATAATGTATGTACAAGGGACAACGGAGACACTGCGCCCCACCTCCTCATGACTCCGCCCTCCGGCGGATACAGCCGCGGCTATTGGCTACGAACGTGCACTCGCCCCGCCCAGCGCAACCTGCACGCTTCTTGATTGGTTTGAGTCAATGACGTCGCCAAACAGTAGCCACTA
>NC_091571.1:37610392-37612892 GCF_042767895.1 Penaeus vannamei
TTCCCGGATTAAGAGAGAGTGTCTTGGTGGGGCCTTGGAAGATTGTTAAATAATTCATTACTCTATTCTTATTGTTTTCATCGGTGTAACCAGTACAAAATGGGCAGGGAATAAGGATAAATCTATATGTTTTTGATACAAAACAGATATATCTAGTAGTATGATAACCTATTGACATGAGAGATATTTTCCTTTCTAGGTTTAACGTTCATTTAGATTAATAATCCATAAAATTTTAGTTAGAAATACATCAGACAATTGCCGTGGCGTTTTTATCTCTAGAGTACACCATTTTCCTCAATTCTTTGATCAAGTATCTAAAATTATTCTGTGTAGACGTTCACCGATTTTGATTGATTTGCATCGCCATCTTGCAACCTTACATTCTACTGACATTCCACTACCGAAAGGAACGTCAGTTGCTGTGCACCTGCTCAATATTAGCATACATTTTCACCTTCCTTTCTGCGTGAGTATGCTATTAGCAGGCGCAGTCCCCGAGTAACCACTTCGTGCAACCTGTCAACCATTCCTCGGTGTGCAACTTGTCAGCTGCGTGCATATCTTGACTTGCATCTTGATAATGCCTTCGTAGGTTGCAGCATGTCAATGTGTGTACGCATACTCAGCCATCCGCGAATAAATCTCAGTTGGATACTCGCCCCGACTTGAACCGCAGATTTATCGCCTATCTCTAATTGCATTTTGTTATAGGGATCGTATTTTGTCTTGATAACCCGTTGTCCGTCGTAACACGCTAGTTACGGTTCTCCTCCGCCGCTCTTTAAGGCGTTTAGCCAATCGTTAGTGTTGTCCTTTATCTGTCTTAGGTTGGGACTAGCAACCTCTTTCTCCACGCAGAATCATTATCTGTGTTGCTCATGACTAATTAAGACCACAAACTGCATTTTGCCTGCACAAACGCCGTCAATGCGTGCCTCGAGCTCGTCAGACAAATTGCATTCCACCTTTTGAACGGTCTAACCATAACTACCAATTGTCTTCATGTGGTGGCTAATGGTCATGCAGAACCGACCTTAAGGGCATATATGTCCGGAGATCATCGTAATCATGTAGTATATTCGCCTTTGTATGATGCAAATGGCGATTAAGTGGTATAAAGGTCTCACATACGAACACATACGTGGGCACATAAGGAGACGTCTTGAGGAAAGTCTGCAGTGAGACCAAACAAGGGATGCCGAGGTGAGAGATAAAGGAAGAAGAGCGGACTTGAGAGACCAAAGTAGGAGACCAAGATGGGAGATACAGGTCAAAGGTCACGTGTTGTTGGTCTGATAAAGAGATATAACTTGATTCAGACACTTGATACGGTATGAGTGGTGATATGAGGAGGAAAACCCAGCATGGTAGATTCAGAAATCAAGATGTAGGGCGAGAAATATGGCTACGGGGAAGGTAGACAATTTGGAAAGATGTATGAGTACGTGAGGATGCACAAATGAAGCACTGGGAGAGGAGGCGGGTGTTTTTGATAAAAATAGGGGAAGAATTGTGAGGTGCGCCACGCAAGGTTGAACGGAGACATGCAGAGACAATGCTTTGCATGACAAAACGCTTGTCTCCATGGCATTAGGTGCGTTTGAGCCCTGTCACCGCTGCCATGAATGAAGCGCCCGCCGTCCGCGCGCACGAACGAATGAAAGGAGAAGGCAAAGAGCAAAGGAAGATATAAATCTCGTTAACTCGTGGTTTATCTGAAGGAATGTATGAAGTAAGAGGAAGTTAAGGACCGGACCCGTCTGACAGGTAAGTGTCTCCACCCAGGGGCAGGTGAAGCCCTTGGGTGCGGCCCAGGGGAAGGGGGACCAACCAGGGGGCGGCTCGGGTCGGCGCGCCCTGAGTCGTGCAGCCCATGAAGAGGGGAGGGAGGGAATGGGAGGGCGGGGTGGGCAAGGGGTGACGGGGTCGAGGCGTCAGCACGCATTATGCTAATACATTGAGCGCTACGTCGACCCTCGCTAACAAATGGCATGCTAATATGCCGGGGCTTCCACTGTGGGCATCTCCGCCACCCCGCCCACATCACCCCCCCCCCCCGCCCACATTGGCCATCCCACCTACTGTATTCCCCATGGGCATATAATTTTTCCAGCCAAAATATACCCCATTTGAGCATCCTCGGTCCATATTACCCTCCGTGTCCACTCTGAACCCTAATCTGAAAGACAGATCAAAATCTACTTCTGTTCCCCTCATATCACAGCTATCACTTCACTCTTGCTGTTCCCTGAGCATTATTCTTTTCCACCCACATTACACTCATCACCCAGAGTCTCACCTACGCCTTCTTCAACTTCTCTTTCTACACCCCTCTCAAGCCAGCCCTCCTTCGTAATACCCGCTACTCCACCCCTGTAATCCCACTCTCCTACAGACTCATTCCCTTTCTCCGCCACCTTCTTTATCTCCCTCTCCCTCCCTCCCTCCCTCCCTCCTTCCCTCCCTCTCCTCTACGGTAAATCAAAAGCCTCCCGCC
>NC_091571.1:37637892-37640392 GCF_042767895.1 Penaeus vannamei
GATCATTGGTATTATCTAGTTAACTAATTCGAACACAGAGCTCACTCACGATGGATACGATAAGATGCAAAACCTCATGCAACTTCCATTTCTAATATGAAGAACAATGTATGCATTGAGTAAATATTTTTCGATTGAATCTGAGAAATATAACAAAGTTCCACAGCCTTGCGAAACGAGAGGGAGTTTAAACCATCATATTTGAAGTGTTGTCGAGTTGTTGTTTTTTTAAATTTTAGTAGAAGCTTCTATATATTGCTTGTAGTTAAATATTATACCTGCATATTAAGTACTTTTTTTTTTGGGGGGGGGGGGGGTTCTATCGACGTTTCTTTTGTGAAATTAAGAAAAATAACTTTTTTTTTTTTTCAAAACTTTGTCAGTGCAAACTTCGATGATCGTGTTTTGTAGCGACCCTGATACATCAAACGTATAAAAAAATGGTTTCGAGATGCTACAGAAATGGTCTATAGTCTGTGTATGTGTGTGTGTGTGTATATGTGTGTGTGTGTGTGTGTGTGTGTGTGTGTGTGTGTGTGTGTGTGTGACTAGCATGCTCTTGAAAACAAGTTATTTATATCAAAACAGCTTGCTTACATTTCATCCAAATCTTATTATGCTGGTGCATCTCCGGGAATTTGTTAGATATTTCGTTCTTAAGCAAAAATACATGATATTCATATCTCAAATATGGAAACCTCAAAATATGCCCCGTCATCGTTATTCGTGTGACCAAATTCAGCCATAAAAGAAAAAAAAAATCAAATACTTTGCTATCGACTTCATGAATATAATCTGAAATGGATCATAAAAAACTAACATGCTCAAGGATATGAAATCATTCTCTCGCCTTGTGAAATCGCCACATTAGAAACCTGTTAGAAACCACTACGTGTGCCATGAAGGGCAGGGTTGGCAGGGGAGGGAGACGAGAGGTAGAGAAGAGGAGGAATAGTTTATGTAGGGGGCGGAGATAAGAAGGGGGAGGGGGCGCGACAGGGTCGAAGAGAGTGGCAGGAGCAAGGATGGTTACGGGGAAGAGTGGGGGCTAGGAGGAGAAAAGGGAGGGAGAGTGGCAGATAGAAGAGAAGGGAGGAAGAGTGACAGAAGATGGAAGAAAAAGTAAAGAGTGGTAGATGGAAGAAAAAGTAAAGAGTGGTAGAGGGAAGAAAAGGGAGGAAAAGTGACAGATGAAAGAAAAGAGAGGGAGAGTGGCAGATAGAGGAAAAGGGAGGGAGAGTGGCAGATAGAAGAAAAAGCAGGGAGAGTGGCAGATAGAAGAAAAAGGAGGAAGAGTGGCAGAAGATGGAAGAAAAGTAAAGAGTGGCAGATAGAAGAAAAGGGAGGAAGAGTGACAGAAGATGGATGAAAAGGGAGGGAGAGCAGCAGTAAAGATAGTGAGGAAGACTGAAGGCTAGGGGAAGAGTGAGGGATAGTAGCAGATAGAAGAAAACGGAGAGAGAGTAGCAGATAGAAGAAAATGGAGGAATGACTAAAGATGGAAGAAAGGGGAGGGAGAGTTGTAGATAGAAGAAAAAGTAGGGAGAGTGACAGATGGAAGAAAAAGGAGGGAGAGTGACAGATGGAAGAAAAGGGAAGGAGAGTGGCAGAAGCAAAGATGGTTAGGGCAAGAGTGAAGGCAAGGAGGAGAAAAAGGGAGGGGTGAGGAAAGGAGAATTAGGGTAGGGGTTTTGGGAGGGAGGATGGATAGGGTGGGTGGAGCCGGGTGAGGAGGGACTGATGCTAAGCGAGAATAGGGACATACCAAGAACCCAAATAAGTTGATAAGCTCCCGCGCCCACCCAGGTCTGCCGGAGATGTCTGTTCGATACCCTCGCCACTTGGCCTGCTGTCAGTGATAGCTTTTCTTCCATTTTCTTCTGCTGATATGCTCCTTCTATTTCCCCCTTTTCTATTTTTTTATTGTTATTATTTTCTTGCGTTCTATGCGAATAAGACAAATTTCTGACTGTTTTTATTTCTAAAGTACGATGTAAAAGAGAGGTAAAAATAGTCTTACGAAGCTTTTCTGAAATGACAATGTGTTCTCTTCTCCACGGTTTCATCTATATAATGCACATAGATCAGATTTTTATGAGAAATTGAATAAAAGACTGTGTTCACGTATTTTAGCCTTATGTATTTTCTTTTGGTTACATGTATTCTTTCTAAATACTAAGGATGTTTCTGTTGAATATGATAAGGCAGCAATGTGACTGACAAGTGGGTAAATTTTTCTTGAATTTCTCTTCACTGTCAAAATAATGTGCCTCGTTATAGTATGACATTGTGATCGTAGGAATTATATATAGTAGAATATATACACTTTTCTTGTTCGATTATTGGCAGATTATCATGAAGATATGCAACTTATAACATTCTACAGACATATGAAATATACCTTTAGTGCTACCCAAAGGATAAACAAGGTGAATCTAAATGAAGAAGAAAAAGGAGAAATCATTATTTTCTTAAATCATTTTTGAGTGAGAGTCAGGAC
>NC_091571.1:37650392-37652892 GCF_042767895.1 Penaeus vannamei
TTTTCTATCTCATTCTGTTTGAGATGATACACACACACACACACACACACACACACACACACACACACACACACACACACACACACACACACACACACACACACACACACACATTCACACTCACATATACACACACATGGAATTAAAGAGACTGGCAGACAGATAGAGAGACAGACAAACAGACAAGAATAAGGAGCGTCGAGACCACAAGAGCATGAATGTGAGAATGCATAATAAACAAGAGAAATAGTACATACATGGAACGAATACCGTAGAGAGAGAGTGAGCATTCATTCATTCCTTGAACATGGGATGCTAAAGCAAGAGATAGTGGAGAAGGAAGAAATGACGGGTATTAATGTGGCATGAAACCTAATGCCACTTTTCCAAGAATCATTCGTGAATAAATAGAAGAAACAGTTTTAAGAACACGAATTATAAGATCTATTATCTTTATTCACGGAAATTATAAGTATATTACGCTGCATTTAACTATCAGATCGAGAGTACGATTGAAGCATATATTACGTAAGGGAAGGAAAGGATACTGGGAACACGAGCGAAAGAGAAGAGGAAGGGAAGAGATAGGAGGGAGTGGGTGAGTTAGAATGTGGAGGATGGGAGGAGGGGGGGGTGTAGTTGTACGGTACATGGCTGTCTGATAAGGGGACTGTCACGCCTGAATCTGGCAAGGCAACACCACCAAAATATGTTGTTTGTATGAGATGCTCCGACACATTCCTGTCCTGGTCATCCCGGTTTTGTATGTGCGTGTGTATGTTACTGAGTGAATGAGTGTGTATGTGTGGGTTTGTATTGTGTTTGTGTTTGTGTAAGCGTGCGTAGACGCGGTAGAGGGAGGACGAGGCAGTCGTCATAAAGGTACTAACTTGCTTCAGAAGGATACCCTTTTGCGTGATCAACTTGTTCAATTAGAAAACAATACATCGCATTATAAATAAGCATAAAAAAAGGCTATTGTTTACGATCTGCACGAGCCCCCTCCTCTTTCCTAACTCATGAGTACAAGACCATACATAACTAACTAATATACATACATACATACATACCTAACTCATGAATACAAGCCTCCCCGACCATAGCGAACCCTAGATCGGCCACCTCGCTCCAACCGCCACCGTCACCATCATTACCATACTGACTCACATCGCCACTATCAGCATCGAGATCCAACGCCAGGAAGACTCGCACGGACACCACCAGCGGCGTCACATCAGCAGAGCCATTATCGCCTCCCGACAAAGCGACACAAACAGCAGGAGGTTGGGCCGAGGGCTCACGCGTGCACCCTCACAGTGGCGCCATGCTTACCACGCACACAAACGTACAGGGCCGCGAAGACACACATGTAAACACTTACGCAGACGCATGCACGCAAACACACACACACACACACACACACACACACACACACACACACACACACACACACACACACACACACACACACATACACACACACACACATACATAGATTTCCACACACACGCGCCCGCGAAGACCAGTATATTCCAATATATTATCATTCTCACTGCCTTGGCTGAACCATAATGATCCTGAACAATAGATCACTTGTGTTCAAGTCACGACCCAAAAGCGGTGAGAGAGAGAAAGAAGAGAAGAGAAGAGAGAAGAGAGCGAGGGAGAAAAGAGAGAAGCGGAGAGAGAGAATTTATGTCTCCACCCTACCCACCTATTTGCTTTGCCATGTTCAGGTAAGGGATATTTACCCAAACGAGTTTAGCCTACACCTTCCTCCACGGACCAGAGGATATGGGAGGTACTCATGTTGTGCGAGAAAAAACATGCAAGGAAAAGATTTAAACACTTACTAAAGATCTCACGCCGAACCTACATGAGTGAGACTTAAAGACAACAGCCCAACTCCGTGTTTTGAAAATAATGAATAAATGTACGGGGATGGTATAGTAAGTTTTACTACTGATTTCTGTACGATTCAGTATGGAATAATTTCTCTACGTCCTCTACGAAGATAGGGAGAGAAAGAAAGCAGATAGGGAAAGGGGGAAAGGAAAGAAGGAGAGGAAGAGAGGGAGACGGAGAGAGAAAGGAGGGCAGATCCGGAGGTAACTCAATACTTTGTCCCTGAAGGTGAAACCAAAATGCTTTGAATTTTTGTCTTACCGGCAGAACGTTGTATCTCTCCTGCGACACACAAAAAATATATTTTCAAAATATTTCCATAAAAAGGGAAATATGTATTTAGAAAAAACAACAACAAACGTCAAGTCAATGAAGAATTTCCGCACAGACGGTTATTAATATATATATATATATAGATAGATAGATTCTGTGACGACGTCTTCGTTAACCACTACAAGGAACAGATTTCTTTAGCCACTGCGAATTTTGAAACACCGGCTTACTAAGCACTTCAAAACACAAATATTTTGACAACCCATTTGCGCTTCAAAATCAATTAATCACGATGAAGTAGAGGAAGAATGCCTCAAAATGT
>NC_091571.1:37657892-37660392 GCF_042767895.1 Penaeus vannamei
GCCTCTTGGCCGCGTCATCATGTTAAAGGTTCATCATAGTTTGGCAAATGAAATTTACGTGCAATAAAGGAGCAGGCTTCGAAGTTACCTGAGGCGGGCGGGCAGGAGACGGTCTGTTTACCAAGGTTTCCGTCTCCGTAAGAGGTAATTTTAAAAGTTACAGACGGCTGTGTGGAGCTCTGGGAAGACCTTGTCATTTAGTGTTTGAGGATAATTAGTTGCAAATTGCTGTTGAATAATCATGAAAATATGTATGAGATCTCTCCGTGAGTGATGGCGCAATAACATGTTTTTTTGGATACACTTTTTATTAATGTATCGTTACATATATTCTTATTTATGAATAAATCCTAAATTTTTGTTCATAGCCAGGCTGCATTTAATCTATTATTTCTAACTTGTAACTTATCACTAATTTCAGGTAACTTAACTACCCTAACTTAACCTAGATTTGACGTGTATATTTATCTCCATATTCTAATTTCCTTAGAACATTTACATTGCGTAAGTCCCTTGATTAGAAAACGCAGTGCTCAATATTCGTTGAACTTAGCAATTACATTATACCTCTGCAGTTCAAGTACCCATTTTTATACGCACATGTATATCGTGCAGTGCGTCATGTATCACTTATATTATGCTTTGCTGTTTATAAATCTTACTTTTTATGACCAGAGCGTATTATATTTTAACTGTTTGCAAGATCTGTTTGTCTTCATTCACACCATGAATAGTAAGGTATTAGATAATGGAAGAATGGTAATGGTATTATTTGTCTTGATGATAAAGAGCAATGGTACTAATGGTTATGTTATTAAGGGTGATAATGATAGGAGAAAACAATATCAAATGAGAATAATGATGAAGGTGATAACGATGATAATGATAATAGAAATTATAATAATATTAATTATATAGAAATGATGTTATCACTAATGATGATAATAGAAATGATGGCATTAACAGTAGTGATAAAGATTAAAACAACTACACTAGATATAAGGATAATGATGTTTGATTATGATTATGAAATTCTTATTAGTGGTTATCAATGTTGTCATTATTATAGTAAATACTGTTATTTTCATTATGGTTATCATCACAAACATGTTTTTTTTATTGTTATTACTGTTATCATCCTTCTTCTCAACATAATGATAATAGCATGCCGGAGAATGATTATGATGACCTTGAGTATTATTATTAAAATCTTTAAGCCACTATTAATATCGTTGTTATCACAACGGTATATTATTATTATCACTGTTGTAGTGCTAATTGTTATCATTATGATTTTTGATATTTGGTTCATTGTTATCATTTGCAGTAATAATAGTAATAGTATTGTCGTCACCGTCATCATTCACTAATATTATTATTTTGTTATTATCACTAATATTATTGTCATCATAGTCATCATTATCATCACCGTCATTATATTTTTTATCATCAGAATTGTAATTGTTAACTTTAGTAATACGATTGTGATTGTGATAGAAATAAAAGTAGTAATGGTGATTGTTAATCTAAGTCATGACAACAATATTATTAGTAGTATAAATGATACTAATACTAGTAATGGTATTGCTATAACTATTGATATCCATTTTATTGTGACTATTATTATCGACATTATCATCCTTATTATCATGAAAGTGTTGGACTCTGTACATATCTTTCTTACATATCGTAAAGATAAGAGCTGTTAAAGGGTTGAATTCCCTCTGACATAAAATTTTAATTCATAGTGTATTTCGAGAGCAACTGCTTTCATCTCCCCCTTCAGTGCGCCCCCTTGCCTCGCAAAATATCTCGCTTTATCTCTCGGTGTCATCCTTTGTCTCTCGGAGCGCTTTTCTCCTCCCCTCTTTTAACATTTAATGTCCTTTCTTCTCCTCTTTTATCACCTCTTTCCCCAGCCACCCCTTCCCCTCCCCTGGGGAACAAGCCATTAGGGTTTACACGTTGTGCCTGGGTCGAGGGCGTTATCACGTGTTATCAGATATTATCGCGGGTTATCGCCTGTTATCACGGGTTATCTGGCTCGGGATCGGAGCCCCCCTCGGCGTTATGGAGCTGCCCCCATCTGTGAGGCTGTCCTCCGCAGCGTTGCCAACTCCACTTGGAATAACCTCCCCAGAAAAAGCCGTTCGTGCTTCATTTTCTTCGAATATAGTTACAGAAAAGCTTCACAATCGATCATCTTTTTTATATCTGGGTTTAGATAAGGACTGAGAAATGTAAGTTGTAAATACGAAACGTTAAGAGAAAAAGAGCTTTAGGGGCGAAGGCAGCTGGGTAAGGCTGCTTCTCAAACTGTCGCCCAACAGAACGGCGTCTTGTATAATGTTGAACAATGTAAAGTGAATATAACTATGAGATCCTACAAAAGTATTTCTTATTCAATGCAGGTTTAAACTGTTTAAATTACACATATCCTCTCTTATTATGGATCATACATTATACATATACTGCAAGTCTGGCATTATTGTCAATTCAC
>NC_091571.1:37665392-37667892 GCF_042767895.1 Penaeus vannamei
CCTTCAAGACGCAGCTCTTCTGCTATTATTGATGATGACTCAGATGGGTCGCAAATCACGGTCCTCCCTGTAGGCTGTCACCGAGCAAGCGTGTTGGTTCCGACCCCCTTGGAGGTAGTCGAAGTGCGGGTCGTCGAAGGCTCCTCGTAGGATGTCAATGGCCCCTTCATCTCACGTACGCAGGGGCGTCAGTGGCCATTGTGTCCCTGGTTGCGTTACCGACAAACCGGTGAATGTATGCCTGCGTATGGATGTATGCCATCGTGTGTGTGTGTAGGCGTGTGTGTCTTTGTATGTGGGGGTGTATCCTTGTTACATCTGTAGGTGGCGCCATGGGCCTCCCCATTCTAAATGTATGCAGATGAGTCTAGGTTCGATGTTACCTGCATTTATATTACAGGTGTACTCCATGCGGGTCTTGGTATTAATGCTTAGTTGTGTCTGGAATAATTATAGATGTTTAAAGAAACGTGAGTTAGATAATCATAGCCAAGAAGTGATGCTAAACTATTTAAGTGAATATCTCTGATCAGTAGTATAAAAACTGGACACGTCTAGACACAAAAGACAAATTTGTACTTCACTGATTAACCACAATGAAAAAATCCTGTTCCTTTATAGAGCAAAACCAGATGGAATGACAAATCCCAAAAACGGAAATCGTCGCAGTAGTGTTTAGTTAAAAACACAAACACAAGCGACGTTGACAGTCATCACAGCCAAGGATAAACAATGGCTCGAAACCTCAGCCGTCGGGGGTGCACGATTCCCAGGCCTCCTCGCCTTTTACATCTCCCATCTAGACCCTTCTTCCTCCAGACGGTCTGTGCTCTCGCGTCATCCGTTATCAAAACAAGACTCGCTTCAAAGTCCTCACCCCGTGAATTTGGTTACGATTTCTATTCTCAAGTTGAGTGCTGTTGGGTGTTGGTAAATTACTGTGTCCTACTCTTCTGCCACACGTGTATGTGTGTGTATTTGAATTTATTTATATCTATTAATATTTACATATATACATACATACATACATATATATATATATATATATATATATATATATATATATATATATATATATAAGTATTTACTTACATATACCTACAAATATAGATATACACGCATATTCATATGTGTGTATGTATACATACATATCTGTATGTATGTATATATATATATATATATATATATATATATATATATATATATTCGTATATATATGTATGAATGTATCTATGTATGTATTTACACACATTTATACCGAACTTGTAAAAAATAGTAATTGATTTCACTGTTCTCAAATAAATTCTAAAGGTTTTCCACTAAATGACAACTTTGAGAAATATATATGACATGAAAATGTCTGACACAGTGCGAAGGGAAATCGAATACATTTTACATTCATGTATCATTTAGCACGCAAAAGGAACACGAAAAGACCGTGCTGCATCGTCCTTCAAAAAAATAATTTCGTTTAAGAAAGATTTCCCAAGGGTCTGTGTAAAAACAAGATGGCGGAATGAGTGTACAAACAACCCAGGCAAGAGAGGTTATCGCCGCGCACACACGACATGGTTGGCACAAAAGCTGTGAGTGTCCTCGGAGCGCCGTAAACGAAGGCAAAGGAGATTAAGCTGCCGCCCGCCAGCGAGTCCGGCCATAGCACCTCTACGGTAGGGGAAATCAAACGATTATGCTGACATATAACCCATTGGCATACCATACGGGTATTGGACCATAAAATCACAATAAAACCAGTGGGGTGAGAAGGAGTACAGACGAGAGACCCCCACAAGGATCCATTGACAAAGGAAGATGGCGGCAGTGGCTGTGGACAAGAGACGGTCGGGGAGCGCACGAACTTGATCCTGGGGTCATGTGCTCCCTTCTCCCTTCTATTTCTTCTCCTGCCGGACCCTCATGTCCCCCTGTGTCCCTCCCCCGCGTGCAGACAAGTTATTGTCCATTTAAAGCTACGTTATTCTTGTCCCCCCTCTCGAGCTTCGCCACGCTTGGTTTATCCCGGTGTTGGGGTGTTACGTGTCTGCTCGTGTAACACTTGGTGATAGATGTCGACTGTGCTTGCGTGCGTCTTGGTGTTTATGGAGTTTGATATGAAAATTCAAAAAAGGGGACAAGGATCTTAATTTTTTCCGCAGTTCACTTAGAGATATACCAGCAAAAGCAATAGAAAAATGGTACTTTTATTCTTATGAAATAATATAAAGTCATTCACTGAGCAAATAGAAAATAAGAAATACTCGATTTCAGACTTCAAAAAATGGAAGAAAGGGACTAATTGCGGATTCTGATAGACAGACTAATAGACATTATCTCCAAAGAAAGGAGAGGCATGTTATCGATTGACACATGGATTCTCCACACTTTCCCATCATTTACAGGGGAGAAGAAAGTTAAATTGCACTTATTATTTATCAAATAAATCCCGATTTCCTGCACATCTAATATATTTCTGCGTCACCACGTATTAACTCTACATCAC
>NC_091571.1:37690392-37697892 GCF_042767895.1 Penaeus vannamei
TGTGCTAGTGATAACTGGAAGACTACTGGCAGCCGTACTCGGAAAGGTCGGTCTACCAAGCTGCGGATAATCTAGGGGGCCCTACTCGACCCGACGGGGGCCCCTCTGAACTCCGCAGGGGCCTGCACGCACCCCCTAGGGCCGAGGAGAGTCTGGGTGTCCCGCAGACAGCCCCGGCAGGGACCGTGGACGCGGTGGCCCTCAATCAAAGGCTGTGACGCCCGCACAATGGTAGCTATTGCTCATTCCCTGCCCACGCAGACCCGCTGGGGCCCTACCGATCACACCCGTACTCTGAGCCCTTTATCACGGCGCCCACGCCACTATTTACGCCAATACTTGCACTATTGCCTGCGCCGTTGCATTCCTCTCGCTTCCCAGCATGCCACTCGCAGTACGGTGTATTTAATAACAGGGCTATTTTGTGTCCACACTAGTGTAACCGCGCACACTTGCATGGGTTTATTGCTAGGCTAATGAAAATCTATGGATATAACAAAGAACAAGAAAATAACATAAAAAGTTGTAGATAAAAAGACTATATCTATAACTATATATGTGTGTATATATATATATATATATATATATATATATATATATATATATATATATATATATATATATATACATATATATATATATATACATATTCATATACGTACACATATCAATGAATAAATATTTAAATATATGTGTATGTGTGTACGTATATATATACATATATATTTATTCATAAACACAAAATGAAATTAACCCTGACCAGTAATAAAACATTCAAATGAATCAAATAAACAATGGACGCGCATACAAACCGGGGCCCAAACAGCACCGCAAAGCCACTGCTCGCCACATGACCGGTGTAAGGAGTTGGTGGGATAATTAATGCACCTTTCGATGCCCAGGTGATGGAAGCTGCAGGTCAACAAGACGTTCCTTGTTAATTGTCTGCCATCACTTCATCTCAGCGGCCGGGAACACGCGGGTCTTACCGCCGCAGACACGTGGAGTTGCGTCGCCAAGATACCTGTTACAGCGCACGTAACCAGGTGTCTCGGAGAACCGACACTCCCGGCTCCAGCGCTACGGTGTAACGCGATAAACCACTTTTCTGCGGTATGTTCCTGAAACTCGCCGGACCACGTACCTCGGCAGCCAACCATATGTGAACCGCAACACATGCTGCGGTAAATACACTCTCCCGTATAGCATACCCACACATACCCGCACGCACTTTCCGGATATCGAGTCTGCCCCTTCGACTCTGGAGCTTCCTATCTTTGTTCGAATCACCTTCTGGCTTTCCCCAGAAAAGGCTTTGCATATTTTGCTTTGCCAGATAACAAGAGTGCCTACAGTGATGTGGCTTAAGAAACGATGTTAATACCCGTTTTTTCTTTACTTTATTGGCACCTTAGCTGATGCTGGTATTATTATATATTATACTGATAAATACTACGTGTCAGATTAATTCACGAGACAAAACATTAGCTATAGCAACTTCCACATCATATCACCACATATATTACCACTATAGCTGCCACCACCCTGCCAATCCACACACAACACGTAACTGAACTCACCCTGTCACCGCCCCTGTCGCACCTGTCAATATCCTAACTCTTCAGGCCCGCGCCCATTCTTGCCATCCGTGACCTTGATAAACGTCTTGCAAGTTGGATGATGACGTCATCAGCATATATTACTTCCTACAGGAGCTGATGTCTCTGCAGCGCCGACTTTATATTGTCGACAAAGCTTTTTTTTTATTCTCTTTGTATCACTGCTTATCACTCTCATTATATATTCATGTGTATATATTGTCTTACTCTGCATGCGTCAGGATATGTATCTTATCAGTGTAAATGTTGCTCGGGGCAAGGCCTTGTACAACGAAGCTCTACACATTCTAACGGTGATGTGACGCTCACTCCCGTCAGTTTTAAGGCGTGAACATAAAATGCAAAAAATAAGTTCGAAGATTTTTTTTTTTTTTTTTTACTTGCATCAATATGGTATGAATAAAAATATGCATTGATGAAAAGGGAATATTATATTTTAATAGACACACCTATGAATACACACATGCACACACGTGCATATATATATATATATATATATATATATATATATATATATATATATATATATATATATATATATATATATATTATATACATATATATATATATATGTATGTATGTATGAGTGTGTGTGTAGATATATATATCTGTGTGTGTTTGTATGTATATACATATATAAATGTATATTTTTTTCTTTCTTTTTTATTATTTTTTTTTAAAGAAAACCAGCCATTTCGAGAACACACTACAGGACAAGGAGAACCGTTTAGTAAGATGTGTTACCTGTGTATACGCACTTAAGCTGACATATTTCCTACGGGTCTGTTTTCTTTAACGGAAATGAATTTCCTGTTGGATCGTCCACGGTCCCTTCTTTTTTCGGTCTTGCTTTTGGTATAAAAATAGGGATTAACAGAATTATTAGTTCTTATTGTACATAGCATTATCGTTCTTGTTCTTGCTATCACTTGTTATTATCGGCGTTGTAAATGTTGTTTTATGTGATATTTACAACGATGATGATATCAATAATGATCCTGAAGAGGATGATCATAACATTAACGATAATGATAATGGTAGTAATAACGGCATTAATCTTCATTTCTGTTATTATAATAAAAATATCCATAATCAGTATTATAATGATTAAGTTCACCATCACTTTTGCTATTATCACCCCCCCCCCTAATCACAGAAAAAATTATCCTCAGCAGTAATATCAATCACGTGTCATAAAACCATCCACTTCCGTCCGAAATTTCTCGTTCTCTCCGTCCTTTTCCTATCCACTCTCCAACACAAACAGTCATCAGCTGATTCTACACGCGTATGCTAACGACCCAACTATTATGAACGGCCATCACTTCATTAGCCATCGTTGAGGGGATCCGCTATGGTTGGCGTGAGGCGGGTGACCCCCATCTCGTCACGGCTTTGTTATTACCATATATAACTCTTCTTGGGTTTCTCTTTTTTTTTCATCCTTTATCTTTAATTTTATCTTTCCTTTTGGGAGCGGGGATGGGGGGGGGATATTACTAAAGGTAGTTTTTATCTTTGCATTGGTTTTATCTGAGATCATTTGCTATGCATTTTCTAAAACTTAATTTTGAGAGGGAAGTATAGACGTTGGACAGTGTATGTCAAAATCTACAATAAAAATCTATATTTCTTGCTCCACAACTTCCCCAGACGTCGATATATGTTGTTTTCATAGACTCTCATGCACGCGCACATGCAATCTGTACAAATATATATAATATTTATCACTTTTTATAAACACTGATATATCAAGATTAGTCACCATTTCTTTATTTGCGTTATCCAGTTTCTTGTGCGCATTGTACAATGTATCTTAAGGCCCCGACACTTTAAATCACATACGCACACACACACACACACACACACACACACACACACACACACACACAAACAAACACACACACACACACACACACACACACACACACACACACACACACACACACACATATATATATATATATATATATATATATATATATTGTTTTACCATAATCAGCTTAAACAAACCTCTCAAGTTTTTTGGATATGTACTTGTAAAATAGAATCATTGAAAAAAAATCATAATCGAGAGTGTCCCTTTCTCCCCCCACTCCCTCCATCTTCCCAAATTTAATCACCCCCCCAAACGCCTCCCCTGACCCCTTCCCCTTCGCGGGCCGGCGGCGTCACTGCGCGGTGTGTTTATCTTGGTAATGACTTCGAGCCGGACGTGCTACATAATAGGCCCAAGGGGTTGGCGCCCGTGAAAGTGTGGTCTACTGCTAGTAGTTCCCCCAGATGTGCGTGTTGTGTTTTCGTGCGAGAAATTGAAAGTGTAGGCATGTACGGGCACGGAGTAGGTCCAAGAGGATGTGGATCTACATGCATATGCCTTTCTTGTCTGCGGGTGTGTGTTAATGACTGTGTAGTATGCGTCTGTATTATGTGCAAGAGCTGATGAAACCCAAAGTGCCAAGGATCAGATCGAAGCGATAATGGTTTCCGAAGGCCCTCCTTTGTCCGAGAGAGAAAGCACAAGAAACGCCAAGTGCTTTCTTTGTTCTTGCCCCCAGCCGCACGGAATAGGGCACAGGTGTGAGTGAGTGTTCCAACACGGAGTAACAAAGCCGTCACGCTTGTAAAGGTAGAAATTGGCTGTGATGGTAATGGTGATCCATGGCCAGATGATGGCTGGCGGAGGGTCCGGAGGGGGCCTCCGTGCGAGCACTGGTGAATATGCTAATACGTTCTTCAGGCATCAGTGGGGCGGAGTGTTACCAGATTGAGCATTAGATATCCTCCCCTCGCTTTGCCGACGAGCTTCGCAGTTCGAGACCGAGCTCCTCCGGGTCTCACTCGCTCTAACAGAAATTGAAAAAAATGCGGAACAATAATTTGAAACATAGTGTACTTTAGTTATCTTATTGATGCATGTCTGTTGAATATGATAATACATTGTAATACAGCTACTGACCGGTATCAACCATGAACTGTCTAAACATTTAATTCTAAACTCGGAGAAACGTTGCATGCGTTGCCTTGATGTATTAACTAATTTTTCTTCTACATGGAAACGTGTATCTCATAAAGCTCTCCTAAGGATTCACCTGCCTGGCTTATCTACTTTTATCTACGACTTCGCATCATCCTCTAATGGGTATTTTACCTTAATCTATCCACATCATCTCTCTATTACAGCATCTTATTAATTTATCTTTCACTATGGAGATTTACTACCCTTCTACTGAGGTTTTATGTGATGTTTACTTTATACCTCTTCTGTATGTTTATTCTTCTTCTACGTCTATACCGTTTTCCCCAGTTATCATAAGTATTTCTATTTGCGTTTTCACAGTATGCTTTATTCCCGTTTACAAAGCTTTTTTATCATTTTTCGTACGATTCTTGTAACTTTTTTATTCATTTCTGCATAAATTTGTTGCTTGATTTTATTTGCGAAACTCTAATGCCATCAATCTATTTCGTGTTCGTTTCGGAAACAAGTATTGCCTCAAGAGTTCACATACATACATACCTACATGCAAACATACACATTTATACATTCATACTTACATGCATATATGTATACATACATAAATACATGTAAAATGCAAAATACACAGAAGCCAAATAGAAGTAAACATGCATGCCCAGTGTGTGTGTGTGCGTTTGTGTGTACATATGTATACACACACACACACACGCACACACACACACGCACACACACACACACACACACACACACACACACACACACACACACACACACACACACACGCACGTACGCACGCACGCACGCACGCACACACACATATATCTATCTATCTATCTATCTATATATATATATATATATATATATATTGTGTATTTTATATATGTGTGTGTATTTGTTTAAGTTCATTTCGTGTGCATATGTTTACACACACACACACACACACACACACACACACACACACACACACACATATATATATATATATATATATATATATATATATATATATATATATATATATATGTATGGGTGTTATATCTATGTGTGTGTGTGTGTTTGTTTATGTTCTTTTCGTGTGCATATGTTTATGCATTCAGTAATAAAAAACTAACTGAAAAAAAACTAAATTTCAAGTATCAAGTTTTTGCATTCATTTCAGATTGTCTACGTGCTTGAGGTCACATACATAACATACTCAAACCTATATATACACCTGACACAATACATCTGCTTTTGCCTGACAGCAGCATACCCCTCTCAAGGTTTATAAACGCCCCCCTCCCCAGGCCCATCTGCGAGCATATAGCATCTACCTGGCAGCATCCGCCACAACCTCATCTGCATCTCCCATGTCACGCAGGGACTTGTTCAACTAATGAGTCTATTTTCATAATACCAGCATCCAAGCCTCAGGCCCTCTGGTTGGGTAGGGTGGGGTGGAGAGGGGAGGAGGGGAAGGGGAGAGAGATGGTTAGGAGAGAGGGGGAGAGAGAAGGGTAGGGGAGAGGGGGTGAGGGAAGGGTAGGGGAGGAGGGTGAGGGAAGGGGAGGGGAGAGGGGGAGAAGAAAGGGTAGGGAGAGGGGTAGAGGGAAGGGTAGGGGAAAGGGGCTTATGGAAATGGGTACGGGAGGGGGGACGAGGGATGGGTAGGGGAAAAGGGGGGGGATGGAAAAGGGAAGGATCAGGGTGAGAGGGGGCGAGAAAAGGGAAGGGGAAAAGGGGGATATGGAAAAGAGAAGGAGGAGGAGGAGGGTGTGCGAGAGATAGAAGGAATAAGAGATGTGAAAGAGGTGTGCAAGGGAGGCGAGGGGAGAGGTTAAAGGGGTATTTTGAAAAAGTAATGGTCGATGATCAAGTTTAATGTACTAATGTCATTTGCATTTTGATGCTGAGTGATCGTGTTCATTGCAGTTGCAAATGGTGATAAGGGGAGTGTTGAGTGTGTTAATGATGATTGCGATGACCAACACATGGTCATTATTGTTGGTAGAGCTTGCATCTTGTATCTGTTGGACCTTTATTATATTCTTTTTTCTTTTTTTATCAACATACTTATCCATCATTCGATCTTAATTATTGGAAGTTAGTTTTTTGCGTAATTAGTCCTAATGGCTATTAACTGATGAAAATGGGGAATTGCAAGTGACTTTAATAATGCTATAGATGCAGTTATAAAAAAAATATTGCAAAAGGTATTTATATACTTAAGACTCACAGTTGCCACGCGAAATCTTTTCATCCTACCTCCAAAAAATCTCATTTTCATCCTACCACAAGATATAACGAAGGGGAAATCCTCCATCCGCAGCGAAGACTCCCAATCCCGAACGAAGCCTGATTAGTGTATCAAAAGTGAGACTCCTTGGCCAGCCTACGCTATAAGGCAACACCTCCATCACACGTAACTGATTACGAGTTACACATTTAATGATTATTGGTCCCGTCTCGGTATGATGGTGTGGCGAGTCGTTTAATTATAGTCACTCAGGCGCCCTCGCATCTTCGCACTCCATATTCGGTAGCTGGAGAGGCTACCTTTAAAACCACGAGTCCCACACTATAATTGCGAGGTATAAAAGTGTAATTAGAGAGAGAAAAAAAACGGAAGCTTTATATGCCTTAAGTAAACCGCTAATTGTTTGCTTAGGATGATCGTAAAGGATCGTCCATCCCGAGAGAGCGAGCAGTTTGGGCCTCGAGGAGTTGATAAAGGATCTAATCACCTTCTGAAGATCCTAGCGGGATCCACTACCGTTTTGTGGGATCCAAGACGAAGCTCCCGTGGCGGCTGTCTACCTCCCCAGGTAGCCCATGATCTATAGTCTTCCCGAGCGGAGGAATTGCATGTATTTTGTAATATCATCCATTACAGGACTCCCGGGGCGCAGGAGTCGGGTGATG
>NC_091571.1:37712892-37717892 GCF_042767895.1 Penaeus vannamei
GTCACTATTGATATTAATATTAATATTGTTATTGTTATCATTATTATAATCATAAATCACATTATTGTTAACATTATCTTAACTATTATTATCATTATTATAACTATTATTATCATTATTGTTATTATTATTATTATTATCACCATTATTATTATCACCATTATTATTACTATTGTTATTACTATTATTATTATTGTCATTATTATTAGCACCATCAAAATCATTATTATTATTATCAATATTATTATTATTATCATTATCATTGTTATCATTGTTTTTGTTATTGTCGTTATTATTGCTATTATTATTTATATCATTATTGCTTTTGTTTTCTTATCATCGACATTCTTATTATCATCATTATTGTATATTCCTATTTTATCACTATTATTATTATACTGATACTAATAATGATATTAATAATAATAGTAATAATGATAATAATAATAATAGTAATGATAACGATAATAGAAATAATGATAATGATCACAATGATGGTATCATTATTATCATTGTTATCATTATCAATATCAATATTATTGTTATCAATATTATTATTGCTATTATCATTATCTTTGTTATTGTTATTATTATCATTATTATTATTATTGTTATATAATTGGTATGATTATCATTATCATTATCACTATTATTACTATCAGTACTATTATCATTATTATCATCATTGATATTTTCATAACTATGGTTATTATCATCATTATCATTATTTTTATTATTGATTTTATTATGTTATCATCATCATCGTCATTATTATTATTATTATTATTATTATTATTATCATGGTCATTCTCATTGTTATTTTTTGTTCTTATTCTTGTTGTCATTGGCTTTATTGTCACTATTTCTACTACCCACTACTATTTTCTTTCTTTTTTATTTATTTGTCCACTTTCATTATTTTTCTTATCATAATTACTATTGGTTCAAATAGTAGCGTTTTTGTTATTATCATTGTGGTCGTTATCATTGTCATTCAAGTCATTTTTATCATTATTGCTATTGTTATTGCCATGTTCAATATCATCATTTTCAATATTATTGTTAGAATTCTTATCATTGTATTTATTATTATCGCCATTATTATTATCATTATCTTTTTTAATAATTATCATTATTAGTATTGCCATTCTTATTATTGTCATTATCGTTATTATTATTATTATCGTTATTTTTGTTAATTTCATTATTCTTATTATTATCATCATTATCATAATTATCATTACCATCAATATAATAAACTTAATGATCATCATTATTCATATTATTACCATAATTGTTATTAGTATTATCACCATATTTATTACATCGTTTCCATCGTCAATGTTACTTTTGTCATCACATCACAATTACCCTGAGTTTTTCTATCATCATCAACAGCATTACTGTCATTACTCTTTGCTCAGTATTCTCAGCAATTGCAGAAATTCTGTTGGTTTATAATTATTTGGGCAATGTTTTTTTTTATTTCTTTCATTTAAAAAGATAGTGAACAAATGCGTATTGCATGTTTAACTGTGTGTTCTAATTTCATGTGTGGTATATTGTATTATATCTGCAATTGTAATAGACTTGAGAAGTGCATAGAGACGATAGATCCTTTTGGTTCTATATTTGACAATTATATATATATCATCTATAAAAACAGAGAATAGTCTTTGCTAACTTTTGAGATAAATAGATTCATAAAGTAGCTATAAAGTTGTTTAACTGCAGTGGTCCTATAACCTATAGCCGAAGAAGTGATACTGTGTATATATACAGTCTGGAGTCAGTCTGTTCAGGCTATACGCGTTGTAGTCTATTTATTTATTGTTTCTTTAGGTGTGGTATGGACATTTGCCTGAATTTTAAGACTATTTCTACTTTTATCAGGGCATTTTGCTGATGGCATGAAGTGGAATATCTTTAATACTTTTATCTCTTCATCTGTATATTTTCTTCTTTTTTTCAATTGCACATGGCCTTGAAGGAAGCTACAACCCGGTGAGTAACTCCGGTATTTTGTGCAGACACTAGATCATTTATTATCTGACCATTTGTCTTCTGGTGCTAATTTCATTTGTCTTCCAAATGTATGTATTTAGACGCGGCAACAAATGTCCACATTGCATCAATTCCTCGTCGTCCGTCTTGATAAGCATCATAAGTAAGGTGTTAAGACCAGACACGTACGAAGGCGTGGCGCCGCGAAGCTCCTTGTCCGCATACGCGCTTGCATTCGCCTCTCCCCCTCCCCCCCCATCATCATTTTCATCCGCCGAACCGCCGCTTACGGAAAATATAAAGATTAGTCTTATTCGGACGATGTCTTGGTTCCGTATCATATCTGTCTAATAATAACGAAATATTGGAATGAAAATCTCCCGAGCTGGTCAACGGACACGCGACACGCTTTGTCCTTGATTATCGTTCGCTAGAAATCTCGGAATACTTGAGAAAGACGTGTTGCAAAAGCTTGCAGTCCAGAGAGCCATTACGAGAGGAACCCACCATGACGAACTCCAGCATATTCTGTATCGTGGAAAAAGACGTTGCATTTGCAGAGTGGGTCAGTGATGTCCATATTGCTCTCCCCAGCGCCATGCACACAGCCCATGAGCGCATGATGAATAAATCATTACTCCCTCTTGAAATCACCATTTTGATAAAGATCCGACACTCTGCCTGTATTCCCGGGAGATTTCAAGGCCAACTTTTATCCTCCAGCGCAACGTTTGCGAAAAGAAAAGTTTCGGCGAGACTCGGACGTCAGGAGGGGGTGGGAGGGAGCGGGGGAGGGGGGGAGGCACTGATCTCTGGAGGAAGGTGAAGGGAGGGAGAGGGAGAGGATGGTCAGGAGGATAGGTTGGGAGAGAGAATGGGAGGTGGGGTGGATAAGGGGGAGGGGGGAGAGGGAGAGGATGGTCAGGAGGATAGGTTGGGAGAGAGAATGGGAGGTGGGGTGGATAAGGGGAAGGGAGAGGGAATAGTAGGTGAGGATAGGGGGAAGGGAGAGGGAGAGGATGGTCAGGAGGAGAGGTTGGGAGAGGGAATGGGAGGTGGGGTGGATAGGGGGGGAGGGAGAGGGAAGGGGAGGTGGGGTGCATAGGGGAGAGGGAGAAGGAATAGTAGGTGAGGAGGATAGGGGGGAGGGAGAGGGAGAGGATGGACAGGAGGATAGGTTGGGAGAGGAATGGGAGGTGGGGTGGATAGGGGGAAGGGGGGGAGAGGGAGAAGGAGGTGAGGAGGAGAGGGAGGGGGACGTGATGAGGATAGAGGGTAGGGGGGAGGGAGAGGGAATAAGAGCCGAGGAGGATAGGAGGACTGGGAGGTGAGGAGGATAGGGGGAAGGGGAGATGAGGAGGATAGGGGAGAGGGAGAGGGAATAAGAGCCGAGGAGGATAGGAGGAATGGGAGGTGAGGAGGAGAGGGAATGAGAGGCGAGGAGGAAAGGAGGAATGGGAGGAGAGGAGGATAGGAGGAACTGGAGGAGAGGAGGATAGGGGGAAGGGAGGGGAGGGGGGGGGGCTAGCGTGAGGCCGAGTCAACAATGGGTTGCGTGTGATGGATGAGCTTCAACGCGAGGTTCCACCGAGGCGCCCGAGCCCGACCCGCACATCCCTCACGCCCACCCCGTCATCACGCCCTCTTCACCGAGTAATTCGTCACTGATCAAGCCATCAGTCGCCGCTCCCCCCCCCCCTCCTCCCACGCACCCCACCCTCCCCTCTGCCCCACTGCTGCTCTTCAGACCCCCCCTCCCCCCCCCACCCCCCTAAACCCCCCTCCTATCCCGCCCTGTCTCTTGCAAGAAAAGCATCTCATCTTCTCTCCTTTCTTTGCTGTTCCGTCATTTTCGTTATTTTCATTATGACTATTATTATTATCATTGTTTTCATTATCATTATTTTCATTGTTATCATTATCATTATTATCATTATTATTATTATCATCATCATTATTATTATTATCATTATTATGGGTATAATTATGACTATCATTTCATTATCACTATTATTATCATTATTACTACCATTATTATTATCATTATTATTTTCATTATAACTATTATTATTAACATTGTTATTATTATTATCGTCATTATTATGGGTATGATTATTACTATCATTTCATTATCACTATTATTATCATTATTACTGCTATAATTATAAGTATAATTTAATTTTTGTTACCATTATCATTTTTGCGATTTACTATATTATATTATTGTTATTACTATTGTCATTATTATTATTATTATTATTATTATTATTATTATTATTATTATTATTATTATTATCATCATCATTAGTATTATGATTATTATGAGCATTATCATTATTATCATTATCATTATAAGTTATCATCAATTTTCTTAATATAATGTTACATTATTATCATAATTATTATTATTATCATCGTCATCATCATCACCACCATGAGCGTCGTCATCGTCATCATCATTATTATCATTATTATCGTTATTATCAATTGAGTCATTATCATTCATGCTATTGCTATTATTCTTATTATCATTATTATATTTTTTGTCATGTGATATCATTATTGTTATTATTATTGTTGTTGTCGTTATTGTTTTTTGTAGTTGTTGCTGTTATTATTATTATTATTATTATTATTATCATCATCATTTTTATCACTGCTATTATCGTCAGTTTTTTATTTCCTTTATAATCATTAATATTATTAGTGTTATTATTAATATCATTATTGTTATTATCATCATAATCATTATTATTGTCATTATGATTACATTACTAAGATTAACATTATCATTATCCTTATGATCAGAAGTATTATGGTTATTAAGATTATTTTTATTATTATCATTTTCATGATTAGTATCAATGTCATTATTGTTTTTTTTTTTATTATTATTATCATTATTGATGTTTTTAAGTATTATCATTATTATTATTTTTTAAGTATAAGTTTTAAGTATCATCATTGTTATTTTATTGTTATAATTGTTATCATCA
>NC_091571.1:37735392-37740392 GCF_042767895.1 Penaeus vannamei
GGGCTGGAGACGTAGAGTGTAATTTTCTTATACAGGAATCGCCTCCGAAGATGAAAATATGACACAGATATATCAGGGGAGCTGTCAGACCCAGGCCCATTTTGTTTATAATTCTCAAATAAATATGTTAAGGATGTGTGCACTACGGTTAAAAAGGGTATATCAATTAACATAAATTTCATAGGTTTAGTATGCAGGTAACATCATATTCCACCTAAATGTGGATGATTATAATATTCATTTTAACGGAAGGTTGTTGGGTCGTTCGCCGCTACAGCTAATTACCACTCTAATAACTTGGTCAGTGGTCCAGTGGGCAGTTAAGAGCTATCCTTTAACTACTGATGCTACCCTGCCTCTCCCTTTCTCCCTGCCTTCGCTTCCATCACTGGTCAACCCTTCTGCTAGTTTTTCACTGCCAAGACTCACTCACTGTTTGCTTCCCTCCCTCTCCTCACCTCACTAATGTCATCTTTATTGCCTTTTACGTCTTATATTTATTGTTCAAGGCTCGTGCTTCTGTGCCTTTTTAATTTTATTTATTTCCGTTTGGTGTAGCTTCATAGATCTCACGGTTATTGTTTGCTTCCTTTACTTTTGTCAAATGTACTTCAGTATCTTGATTTTGAGTAAATGTTTGAGGTCTACTCTACTTTAATTTTTGTTTTTGGACTCTACTTCAGACCAATTCCTTCTCAATTATTTTGTTTTTGTTTTTTCACACGGTTTGTCACATTTATAGCAGACTAATAATTCAATATTCACCTCCCTAATTTCTTGCGCTTTTCAAAACTTACTTGACTTTTCCTTTCCAAGTAATATAAATGCTCCTTTTAATATTTTCTTTCCCTTTTATTTGGTCTGTGTTGTGATTGATGTTCGCTTTTCACCCTCCATTATAAAAATCGGATATAGATAACTGAAGCCTAACCTGTTTCTCACTTTGGGTTCCATTTTTAGGCTTCACCTTAGTCTTCCATTTGCCTGCGTCCTCTCTTTATCATCCTACTCATGGTCATCCTTTCTTTGCGTTTCCCTCTGCCACCCATCACCCGCCCTCCACCCCGCCCACTGGCCGCCAGGGATAGGCGTGTGCGTGTGTGTGTACAGGGGCCATTTGAGCAGAGAATTACCTGGTATTTGGCCAAGTCACCCTCGGTCCTGTGGGAACCTCTCCCGAGCCGAGAGATTCATTCATTTATTCATTGTTCAGATTTCCTCTCACCTCTGGCCACGTCACGCCTCTCTGGTAGATCCATATCGCGGAGGAGTATCTCCGGATGAGGTGGGAAAGGCAGCCGTATCATTTTCACCGATGAATATGTAACAAATATGAATTTCTGAGACCGAGGGAGGTAGGCCACGGCCGAGGTGCTGGGGGGCAAAGGGTTAAACTCGACCTGCCAAGCCCAAGCCAAGTCCCTTTTTTTAAAACATTCAGCCTGTGAAATTAAAACGTGTTCTTCCCACCCCGTCCTTCCCACCGGCGCCCTCTGCTCGAGAGAAAATTCAATAGTGAATTTTCGATTCCTCTTCGCCTCTAAGTGCACCCGCCTCTTAGACAAAAGACCCGCACTGGATCCTCCTTCGCCGCGGTGGACACGGGACGAGAACTTTCGCGATCCTACGAGTGGCTCTTCTTCTCTTTCTCCTTCTTCTTCTTCTTCTTCTTCTTCTTCTTCTACTTCTTCTCCTCTTCCTCATCATCATCATCATCATCATCATCCTTCTTCTTCTTTTTCTTCTTCATCTCCTCCTCCTCTTCCTCCTCCTCCTCCTCCTCCCCCCCCCTCCTCCTCCTCCTCCTCCTCCTCCTCCTCCTTAAGTCCTCCTCCTCTTCCTCTTCCTCCTCCTCCTTAAGTCCTCCTCCTCCTCCTCTCTTACTCCTCCTCTTCCTCTTCCTCCTCTTCCTCCTCTACCTCCCCAAGCTCTCCTTATTTCTCGTTATCCCGTGATTCCTTACTGATTAATGCTTCTCACTGAACTTAATTTGTTATAATACTGGAGTCCGTGGCGCGTACTATGGTTAAGGCCGTGTCACACTAGCACTTTTTTCCGTCAATTTTTTGACAATTTTATTTAACATAAATACAAACATTCACGAATTTAGCCCTTGATCTGCCTATGCTTGGCTGAAAAAGTTGACGGAAAGGTTTTCAGACGGGAACATTATCGTCTGACTGGGAAATCGACAATTCGCTCAAAAATGGACAAAATTTCAGAAAATTATCGAAAATTGACGGAAAAAAGTGCTAGTGTGACGGCACCTTTACGCCGTCCTGTTGCGTCACAGAGCGGCTTTCGGTCGACGGCGAGAGGCCCCTCACTCCCCCGTTCGTCCTTCTGGCTTGGCTTGGCTTGGCTTGGGTCCCTTGAAGTGGCTTGGCTTGGCTTGGGTCCCTTGAAGTGGCTTGGCTTGGCTTGGGTCCCTTGAAGTGGCTTGGCTTGGCTTGGGTCCCTTGAAGTGGCTTGGCTTGGCTTGGGTCCCTTGAAGTGGCTTGGCTTGGCTTGGGTCCCTTGAAGTGGCTTGGCTTGGCTTGGGTCCCTTGAAGTGGCTTGGCTTGGCTTGGGTCCCTTGAAGTGGCTTGGCTTGGCTTGGGTCCCTTGAAGTGGCTTGGCTTGGGTCCCTTGAAGTGGCTTGGCTTGGGTCCCTTGAAGTGGCTTGGCTTGGCTTGAGTCCCTTGAAGTGGCTTGGCTTGGGTGCCGGGGAGTCATTTGTGTGTCTGGGAAGTGATGTGGCTTTCGTCTCGCGTTTATTGATTTTCGAGAGATTGTTTGTGATGGTCATTCGGTTCTGGAGATGTTTATTTTGTCAGATTTTATTGGATTGATCTTTTGTGTCGATTTTCTTTTTTTTTTTTTATAATCCTTTTTTCATTATCGATTCATTATTCGATGGCCAAAGGGAGATGGATTATTTTCATTTTTATCAGCAGTAAATGCAAGGATATATTTTTTTTTATCACCGCCGTAAAAAGAAAGAAAGAAAAAAAGAAAATCATGTATGCTTCTTTTTGTTGATTGTATTGTACCTTTTATATTTGTTCATCACATCTGAATAATGAACGCACCATTTATGTCTGTCTGTATATTGGTGGGGCTTTGTGTGTGTGCTTGTGCGTGTGCGTGTGCGTTTGTATGTGTCTGTGTGTGTGTTTGTGTGTGCTTGTATGTGCGTGTGTGTGCGTGTGTGTGTGTGTGTGTGCTTGTTTGTATGTGTGTGTGTGTGTGCTTGTATGTATGTGTGTGTGTGTGTGTTTGTGTGTGTGCGTGTGCATTCTATTTAGTTACATGCGTACGTGTTCGGTAAGGGTGGGCATATTTTATATGTGTTCGCATAATATATTTTTTTATTATTAGTACAGTATGTGCGTGTTTTGAAATAGCTGAAAACAGATGGAGAGGCAGGTAAAAGGTTAGTAAGTAATGGTTGACTCTATAGGGTAATAAGGAACTATATATATATATATATATATATATATATATATATATATATATATATATATATATATATATATATATATATGGAGAGAGAGAGCGAGAGAAGAGAGAGAGTGAGAGAGAGTATATATATGCATCAGGGGGCTTTATAGAGTTACTTACGTCACTTAAGAAAAGAATTACCGATGTCCACTTGCCCCCCCCAAAAATCAGAATATTGAATAATGCCTGTTAAAGGTATTCCGAAAGCCTTTCGCTCTGAACTGATTTTTTTTTTTTTTTTTTTTTTTTTTTATGGTGTCGTTTATAAAGCACATTTTGTGCATGCAAATCATAAACGCATGCGAATAATGAAATTCCAAATCTATACTTAACGATCACCTTAATTATTGGCATTTAATAATATGCATTTATTATCGTTAATTACTTTTCTGTGTCATGTGAGCATTATTCTGTTCAATTATACTGTAGAACTACACCAGCAATATTCTCACGCAAAAAGCACGCATCCGTCCATACCAAAATCTCCCAAGCCACCACACCCCCAGTGTTACGCTGATCATGAATAAAACATGTAAATAAGGTACCGAGTAAAGGATAACTCACCCCCCACCCCCCCTCAGGAAAAAAAGAGTTAATTATCCCGAACAGTGAGAGAGTAAAACGTCCCAGCATCTCATAAATACGGGTTGGGGGAATGTCAGAAATGTTCTTGTTTGCATAATTATAAACCGTTTCCCTCAAAACACGTGTATTGCCTGTGTCTATTACCTGCGTGTAATGAGGAAATGAAAGTATGCAAACTCGACCCACAAAGGAAACCCTATATTACGTGTTTAAGAAGACTTGTGTCGGGGAAATGGTCTTCCTCACTTCGGTTGTTCGGCCCTGAAATAGTTGGCAGGCTATTAGTGTTGTTATCCCCGAGAGAATGGTAAGGGTGGAGAAAGAAGGAAGAAAAGCAAGAGAGGGAGAGAGAGAGAAATGGAGAATACAACATCATTATCTCCTTACTTATGGTGCAGTGTGGTGGCAGCGTGATGGAGGTGACAGTGATACGACTGGAAGTGACTTGCGATGATGATGATTGTGGTGTATTGATTGTGATGGTGTGGAAGGAGGTTGTTAATGGTATGAAGTGCTTATTACCGTGGCAGTGATGGACGCTTCATTAAAATAGCTTTATTATTTTAGAAATTACGCAGGTATTTCATACCCCTAATTATCATTTCTAAGCAGTTTCGTTGATGGTATGGTTAATATAATTCGACTAATGATCACGTTTAATTCTTTATCATTATCACTGTTATCATTATATATTCACAACTGTTATTCTAAGATCACTACTTTTACTTCTTTGTCTATGATTATTTAACATATACTACTAGTCCTTTACTGAATACCTTCGCAATTATGTCTGCAAGTGTGATTAATATACCTATTGTTACCGTTGTCCTTTGTTGTGTTTTCGAAAATGACTACCCGTTGTAAATTTACTCATGCTGTCACTTAAACATTTTATTTTGCCATTAATGTCTTTAATTCATTGTACTGCTGAC
>NC_091571.1:37745392-37750392 GCF_042767895.1 Penaeus vannamei
GCGTGTCTGTATATATGCATGTACTGTTTGCATACTTTGTGTGTGTGTGTCTAGGTGTAGGTATAGGTGTATATGTGTATATATGTGTGTGTGTATGCCTAGGTGTAGATACAGGTATAGGTTTATATATATATATATATATATATATATATATATATATATATATATATATATATATATATATATATATATATATACACATATATATATATATACGTATATATATGGTGTGTGTGTGTGTGTGTCTAGATGTAGGTATAGGCATAGGTGTATGTATGTATATATTGCGTGTGTGTTTGAGTGTGTGTGTATGTGTGTGTAGGTACACAGATATATGTACAAGAATTTATATATAAAGATATGCACATTGCTTTCTAGTGTATTTTCCATTTCATATTACTCATAGTTCTTCATGGAATATATTCTACACCGCACCCAAAGTAACACCAATAGAGTTTCACTGTGAATACTTTGAATCGCAAATACTCATTCCAATATTAGTCAAATTAATCATATGGGTCTTAAACTTCAGAAACGATATATTAGCATTTCATTCTGAAGGGATAATTTCAACTGCCCTTTTGCAACGCTTCCTCCTAAACTTCCATCTTGTTAATGTTGAGCAAATGATGGATAAACATAGAGAAGTTAATTGAACCTCTACTTGATGCTTTTTCCCCTCGCTGTCATCCTCTCGCCCTCTCGGAGTGCCCTCATATCTTCCCTCCTCGCTGACCTTCGCCTTAGATGAACTTGTATCAATTAGCTGCCAATACGTGGCCATGAATAATTCAGTTTCCCCGCCCACCTTAAATAACGAAGGCTGGGAGAGGGCTACCGGTGTCGGCGATCCAGACCTTCGTTCCCGGTCTTTCTATCTCCCTCAATCTCTCTCCATCTCCCCTTCCTTGTTCTGCTTCTCGGCGTCACGGTTCCGCACGACCTCGGTGTAGTATATGTGTGCTTTTTTTGTGCTTTTTACCTTCGGGGAAACTTCTGGGATTGGCTCGGAGGTCGGCGCGCAGACGGAGCCGGCAGTGAACACGCTCGGAAAACTTGGCTATCGACGCATCCATCTCTCCCCTTAAGGCTCGCTCCGCAAACTGACGCGCGCGGGCTACCTGCGGAGGCGCCATTGTTTGCGTTTTCGTATCGGAATCTATAGTCTATAGGACTCGATCCCGCTTCGAGTGGTATTGACGGCTCTTTCCGGCGTGACTTCGATGCTCCGCGGCGCTTATGGTGCGAGTCGGGTGCTTTTGCTGGGAGTTTTCGCCTAATTAACTGATTAGTTTCCTATTCCGTGAGAGCGAGTCATAAATTAGGTTTGTGTGACAGGGACGCATGACCTTCTGGACATGGAGGGGCAAGGAGAAAAGTTTTCTTGTAACCCCAAATAAAGATTTTGTAAAAGTTGAAAACAAAATGTGAAGTGATTTTTTTTTTCCATTGCACGTCCTTATAATATTTTGACATGACGTATAGAGCCACAAAATACGAAAGAAGAGACAGAACCTTTTAACGAGATTTCTGATTCTCTATCTTGGACGTTTTCCATTTACGATAAGACTTCCGTTAAGCTGTAATTTGCTGTTTTTATTATATAAGTTTAAAAGATTCTAGATTCCAATGAGGAGTCTAAGAGTCCTTTCATTTAAGTACAAAGCTAAATCTAAGGGAGAAACAAAGTACATATACATACGTTTGTATATTTCTACATTTTTTCTTCTTTTCCATACATTTTACTCACTAGTTCCTTGTCTTCTTACCTTCTGCCTCCTCATAGCCCCCCCCCCCCCACGGATTTCCCCAACACCTTCCCCTTCCCAAGGATCTTGTTCACCTTCGCTCTGATAGACAATTCACAATACTCTCCTCAAACGGCACTTCCTCAACTTCCAATACTACACTTTATCTTTATTTTTTCGTTTCCTTCTGGTATATTTAAGTACTGTTCATCTCGTTCGGTTGTCGATTGGTATATGAGGACGAGAAGGAAAGCGGAAATAAAAATTGATTATGCAAAAATGAGTTCTGTGAGATGGGGCTAAGTTGAGATCTGTTCGAAAAACAGTTTTGCAACCCAAAAAGTCGAGGTGAGAAAGCTAAATGCATGTGATCTTTAGATTAACAATCCTTAGTCTAAAAAGAACAAAAAAAAGATACAAGATTAAAGGTCCCGAAACAGATGTGTAAAAATGTATACACTGCATATGCTCTCTCTCTCTCTTTCTTTCTTTCTCTCCCTCTCCGTCTCTCCCTCCCTCCCTCTCTCTCTCTCTCTCTCTCTCTCTCTCTCTCTCTCTCTCTCTCTCTCTCTCTCTCTCTCTCTCTCTCTCTCTCTCTCTCTCTCTTTCTCTTTCTTTCCCCCTTCTCCCCCTCTCTCTCTCTCTCTCTCTCTCTCTCTCTCTCTCTCTCTCTCTCCTCTCTCTCTTTCTTTCTTTCTATCTCTCTCTCCCTCTCTCTCCCTCTCTCATACCTCAGACCATACACAAATGTACCGGTCGGCATGAGAGACGTTCAGCCATGACGCTGATGGTGTCAATACATATTAATTTAGCGTCGCGGTTCCCCAACGGGCGTCAGAGACATGTATTGTGGCCAAGAGTACGTAACAGGGCCATTAATAGGCTCAAACGGCGCGACAACAGCTTCTATGAATCCATTACCAGCGGCGGAGGGAAAAAGCCGTGGCGTGAAAGCCCGGAGAAACAAAGAAGTGACAGCGGCCGTAAGTGAGGCATTGTTGAAGAGGGCGTGGAGGTGACGGGCTTGGACCCCCTCTCGGCCGCGTCATGCTGGGGGGGGAGGGGGGGAGTTAGAGGGGGGGAAGGGGGGTAGCACGCCTCGGACCCCGGTGGGACCCCACTTCGACTTACAGGAGGGGGGGGAGGGGGGATAGGGTGCTTTCTAATGGGTGTGCGAGGACAGGTGTTTCGTCCCGTTGTTTTGGGCGATGTTGTAGTTGTAGTTTTGAATGCTGTTTCTTCTTTGTGTTTTTTCTGAGTAGTTAAGTGTCTTTTGCCGGTTTGTGCAGTGAATCAGCATGAATGATGTATGTGCATTAGAGAGGGAAGGAGAGAGAAATAAAAAGAGAGAGTGAAGAAGGGAGGAAGAGAGAGTAAGGAAGGGAGGGAGAGAGAGATAGAAAGAGAGAGTGAGGAAGGGAGGGAGAGAGAAAGAGAAAGAGAGAGTGGGGAAGGGAGGGAGAGAGAAATAGAAAGAGAGAGTGAGGAAGGGAGGGAGAGAGAAAGAGAAAGAGAGAGTGGGGAAGGGAGGGAGAGAGAAATAGAAAGAGAGAGTGAGGAAGGAAGGGAGAGAGAAATAGAAAGAGAGAGTGAGGAAGGGAGGGAGAGAGAAATAGAGAGAGAGAGAAGGAAGAAGGGAGAAAGAAATAGAAAGAGAGAGTGAGGAAGGGAGGAAGAGAGAAATAGAGAGAGAGAGAGAAGGAAGAAGGGAGAGAGAAATAGAAATAGAGAGTGAGGTAGGGAAGGAGAGAGAAATAGAGAGAGGCGTATGAGAGGATTTTGCATATGAACACACACGCATATCCACATACACACACATATGTATATATGTATATGTGAGTGTGTCTGAGTATGTGTGAGTGTGTGTGTGTGTGTGCGCGCGCGCTTGTATGTATGTGTGTATACATGCGTGTACACATACACAGACACAAATCTATGAGTGTGTATGCATACATGTATGTATGTTTGCATATATGTATGTATGTGTGGAAGCGTGTATATATATATATATATATATATATATATATATATATATATATATATATATATATATATATATGTATGTATGTATATATATATATATATATATATATATATATATATATATATATATATATATATATATATATATACACATATGCTTATATATCCATACATACAGATATACACATATGCGAGCGCGTGTGTGCGTGTGTTACTCCTTGTATTCACCAAAGAATACAACTGATAGAAACGTGATTACACATCGCGCATAAGCTCGCATATTGCCAATCCCCGATCGAGACCTCCTATCACACACCCATCTGCGCACAAAAGCCCTCGTGTTTTTTATCGCCCGCGCACAAAACATAAATACAGAGAATTAAGTCAGCCGTAAAGAGAAATTATCCGAAAGCTAAAAGCCCATTACGAGACAGGGTGAAGGCCGGGCGTTGCGGCACGCGGGCTCGTTTCGACAATGCGGGGGTCTCATTCGGTTAATTATGAAAGCTCGACTCGGAAAGTATACCTGCAACTCATTACTGTCTTCATATATTCCTCGGCGAAGTGGCCCCACCCCCTCGCCGCCTCGCCGCCGCGATCGTTACCTTTCCTCCGCCAAGAACAAAGAACTATTGGAAGTCGGTTCTTCGGCGGCCCGACGCGACCTCCTGCCCGGGAAACGGTGCTGGTCACGTGACCCGTCGCGGGGGAGGTCCTCCTCATCCGGTCACGTGCCAGTAACGCAGAAGAGGACGGAGATTAAAGCTACTTAAACCCGATCGATGTCGGACATCTGTAACGAAGACGGTGAGATTCCTCGAAGCCAGTCACGTATCTTTCTCGACTTATCCTATTTCCTCGAGGGTATCGCACGCCCCCCCCCCCCTTAGGAAACTCGCACGACTGCAATCAAAAGACGGGCATTTTCTCCCGGAAACTTATGCAAGTGACCCACAGAGAGGAGATATAAGGCCGACAGGAAGAAAGGCGCCTAGAAAAAGACCTTGAAGATAGTGTGACGAATTTCACAAGAACCCCAAGGAAAGCCTAGCGTCTCCTGCATCACAGCCGTACAAACTCGATGCATATCTGATATAATCTGACTATCCTTATCACGATCAACAGCGCACGAATGAACACATTTTTTAAAAAATCGACGTAGAATGAAATAGGTTTTTTCGCGAAACCTGGAAAAGACTGCACAGACACAACTTTGATTTATAGGTTTTAGTCATGAATCTGTAAACCGCAAAACTCTTTTCCTTATAA
>NC_091571.1:37755392-37757892 GCF_042767895.1 Penaeus vannamei
CGCACACTTGCATCCTGAGCTCTAAGCGACGAAGATAAGTGGGTTGCCAAGACGTTATAAATCGCATTACGCCTTTGACACCGCTCGCGTCGAGGACCCAACGGGAAGGAGCGGCTTGTCGGCTCGGAGAAATTTAGCGAGTGCGCCGGTGGGTTTGCGGGGGGGTGGGGTTCAGGGAGGGTTCAAGGAGGGGGGGTTCAGGGGTTGAGAGGGTTGAGGCGGTGGGTTTGCGGGGGTGGGGTTCAGGGAGAGTTCAAAGGGGGGGGGGGTTCAGGGGTTGAGGCGGTGGGTTTGTGGAGAGTGGGGTTCAGGGAGGTTCAAGGAGGAGGGGGGTTCAGGGGTTGAGAGGGTTGAGGCGGTGGGTTTGTGGAGGGTGGGGTTCAGGGAGGGTTCAGGGGTTGAGAGGGTTGAGTCGGCCGAGACGTGAGTAGATTATGGAAATTCTCTATGGCTGAGCTTAGGCGGCGGAGGGCGGGCGAGTGTGTATCCCCGCTGCCTGGGGAGACGGGGCGGGGGCGGCTTATGGGCAGCGAGTGCTCAACTTGGGCGGCTCTGTGGGCGGCAGGTAGGCACGCAGACACGGAGGCACGTCGTTTTGGCCTATGTGGTCCTCTTGCTCCCGCCGTGTGTCTCTCTGGAAAGGGAGAGTAGGGGGTTAGAAATGAAATGGAAGTGTTAGGATGATGTCTTTAAAATCGAATACCTCGGGTATTCGCTCATAAAATAAACGTATTATGCGTGCACGTACATAAACAAGAACACACAGACACACACACACGCAAACACACACACGCACGCACCCACACACACATACACACACACACACACACACACACACACACACACACACACACACACACACACACACACACACACACACACACACACACACACACACACACACATCCTTATATATACACAAACACGCACTCCAATACACATGCACATTTAGCAAGCAATACATTTTTATATCTGCTAGTCCACGGATATTTTTCCTTCCACTTTTTATGAAGGAAATTCATCGCGCAGAATAAGCAGGCAAACTATTCTTCGGAATGAATGAATCTTCGAAGGAGGCTGATTCGTTAGAGGTGGTTGTAATCACCTTCATATTGTCCCCCCAAATAAGTGTCACTGGCCTGCGTGTTGTGCTTGTCTTGAGTTGGCATCAATTTCACGTGGGTGTTGATGTATCATTAAGAAGGCAAGATATGAAGAGCATCACTAACCGAGCCTTACCGTTGCAGCTCCTCGGCGATACCTGCTGTGACGTGTTCTTAGATGGTAATTAAGAGATCGTCCCGTGACTCACCTGTGCATCCTGAGGTGCTCCGAGCGCCTGAAGGTCCTGCCGCAGACGGGACAGGTGAGGGGCGTGTGGGTTCTCTCGTGCACCAGCAGGAGGTACGCCCGCGGGAATCTCCGCTCACACACGCGACACACGTACGATCTCCCACCCTCGCGCTTCGTCCGTCGACACACGCGCCCGCCCTCGACCACGGCCATGGCGCCCACCATCACGCCCACGGTCACGCTGGCACGAGGGACTGCGTTGCCTGACGCAGGAGAAGGCCCGGGAGGAGGCAGAGTCTGTGCCAGGGCGTTCAGGGAAGCGAAGCTCCGCGGCAGTTGGATGCTGTGGCGCGATTTGGAAGGGCACGCGGCGTCGCACTCCACGGGCGCCTCATCGTCGCCGCAGCATTCATCGCAGCAAGGCAGGAAGTCTAGGGACGGCATGCTGAGCGAGGGACCGAAAGCTTCTCATGTGAGCGTCCGCGGCATCGTGATTCACAACAGACGGCGTAACTGAAGCTCCTTAGATCCCTGAGCGGGCGGTGTCTCCCGCATACTCCGGCGTCGGGCGGAGGCGCCGATCGAGAGCTAATGGGAAGTGGCGTTCGCAAGATACTGGCACTTGAGGAGGTGACGCGGTGGCCGCCGCTGCACGTGGAGGCCCAGGCACGTGATGGCCGCACGGTGGCACACGCGTCGGGCGGAGCAGGGTGAGGCGGAGTTACGCAATCTGGGTAACACGCCGCAGTGGAACAGTCGGGAGGCGTGGGCCACGTGGCCGCTCACTCGACGTGCTGGCTGCGAGGACGTGGGGCACCGAAGCCGTGGTCACCTGTCAGCCGGGCCGGGCGGACTGGCTGGCGGCTGTGGCGTTCCTGCGACCCTGTGCCGCTTCGGGACGTGCCCAGCCTGCGACGCTCACCCCCACCCCCCTTCCCGTCCTCCCTTCCTCCCTCTGCGCCGCCGCCCCCCCTCGTGTCCTTCCCTCCTCTGCTGGAGGTGCCTTTCCAGTGACGTAGCTTTCCTTTCAGCCCGCGTGTCCCTACTCCGTTTTGTATGTGGTTCTAATTCGATCTTCCTAACCCGCCTTTGTAGTTCGGTTCGTGCGAATGAAATGCTAACGAACGAGTGCATACCAGTACTATAGACGCACATTCACCCTCTCTCTCCCCGCTCAACACCCCTACAGTAACACGCACACACCAGC
>NC_091571.1:37772892-37777892 GCF_042767895.1 Penaeus vannamei
CACTGTCTTTTAATTTACAATACCAGGTAGTCATACGGTAAAAAAAGGAACGAGAATTTTTCACAGAACATTTGGCCTCGAACATGAGAGAGTATGAGCGATTGTGACTACAATTATACCATAGAGACTTTATAGAGCTGTGCGGCCGCTTTGTTAAAATTGTGCCAGGCCCGACCCAATGAATTTTCATAAATGCAGATGCAGAAATAAAGGCAAATCTGTCTATATATCTGATAGATATACATTTAACTATCTATTTACCCGTTTGATATGCATGTCTAGCCTGAGAAATATGCATTTATTTCTTTATTTCTGCATGTCAAGTATACGAATATTCTCTGGGTCGGGCCTCGCACAATTCTAACAAACCGGAAGGTGGATTCTGTTGTTTCGACGTATCTGCATATATATCTATGGGATGAAACACGGTAGAGGCGAAGACTTCTTTAAATAGGAGAATAAAACTCGGCAAAGAAAAGACAGAAATTGAGTAATAAATGGGTCTGACATTGTATGTGTGTGTATACTTATCATATGACTACATCTTGATAGCACTCAAAATTATACAACTTGAACATTGTGTGGTATTATGTAAGCATGCAAACATCATAACAACACTGGTATGTTATCATATGTTAATTAACCTCTACCATTGTTTCACAGTCAGCCACAATTAACCCTGTTTTTTACTGTTTAAATGATACACATTTAGAGACTCATTAATAATTCATGGTTGTTCCTTTCTTTGGGTCTGCATGCTTGTTACATTTTTTAAAAGATACCATTGTGATTTTAAGTTTGTATTAACACAATTTTTAATAAAAAACATGGTTAACACTCATTGGATCACACAAACAAATGCATACGTATACGGGTGTATCTGTAAATACACATACAAACATTAACTTTTACCTGCATATACACGTTGGTTATATATAAACACATACATGCATTGTAAGGCTGAATAATGCGCGCAGTTTACTCACGCTCTGACATGCTCATACGCTTTCAATGCTTTCCTCGGGTATTTCGTAGCCCGCAACACACACGTCGAGAGCGTGCGAGACTCGAGCTGCCCTTTGAGACAGGGAGATAAGGTATCAACACGAGTGCGTGGCGAGCAGGCAGAGTCCCAAGTTCTTTGTTGATTTTAAAGAGAAATGCCAAAACACGGACCTGCACGCGACCCCTGACCCCGGCCGGCGGTGCTGGCTCTTTTAAGGAAGCGTTGGACTGGTTCCTGTGGCCTTCTCCTCCCCCTTTTCCTTCGCTCAGCTTACGCCCAGGCTCTCACCAAACCCACGCCCACGCCTGACCTTTTCCACGCCCATGCCGCGTCTGTCTCGGGTGCCCTGTCTGCCGCCTCTCCGCCCGCGCCACGGACTTCTCTAAGAAGATATCGAACCTCTTAACTTACTGTGTTCAGTGCTAATGACAACTCATTTCGGGAGTCGGGTGGGGGGAGGGGGGCGAAGAGGTCATCCGCGAGAGAAAGGTGAAATGGCCAGACAAGCTACATATCTTAAAAAAAAAAAAATGTCACTTGCTCACCTCATCCTTTGCTTCTTCACCAAATTCCGTTCTCATGAAAATTCTAAAAAAAAAAAAAAAATGGAGTAATTCTGTTTCTGGAAAAAATTGTAACTTCGATATATATGAAAAACGCATCTCATCCTACTATTTGTAAAGAAAACTCTAAGCTGTTTTAAACACACCTGACTTAATTTACAACCTTCGCCATACCTTTCCCAACCAAACCCTCAATAAACCCAGTTAGAATCAGCTCAGCCTCGTATCACTCTGCTTTTAACAGATGGGATATTACATCCAGGGATTTTGTTTGCGTCAGTATATTATGCGATATACTTTAAAAAATGTTCAATGTGTGTGTAAAAAAAAAATGTATCTTTAGGGTATTGGTTGTATTAATTGCAAAACTTTAAATAGTCAAAACTTTAAATAGCTCTTGACTGTTTCTTTTTAAAGGAATTGTTCTGCATTTTCCGAAGTGGAAAATGAATATTTTCATCTGTAAAAAGATAATCAGTTTTGCTTAAGCCACCAGAGTAATTGATTGTATCTCTCTAAGTTAATATAACTCAGACAATTTAGTTGACAACAAAACCCAACTTTTTTATGCATAAGAACTTAATAGTTAGTGCTGGTGTTCCATTATGTTCGAACCAAAACTCAAACTCTCATCCAATAAGAGTCTAACCGAAGAAAGGAAGTCCTTAATGAACGTTGCAAATAATTCATCAGCAATATCATTCCATCTAACAAATACATGATTAACAAAACAAAACAAAACGAGGGAGATAATAGACCCGAACGGAGCCTCCCCTTTCTGTCCGTTCTGCAGCTCCATCCCTGCGGTAAAATAAAACATTCTTTTCTCTGCCAACTATGAAGCTAATATATCCCACCACTCAACTGGCCTGAATACAAACTGCGCATCCCTATAATTTGTAAGACATTCAAGTCATCTTTTTACCGATTCTCTCGTGGTTAGATAGCGTCTTTGTTTAGCCACGAGAATGTAAAGGCTTTCTACTCGTGTGGGTGGGTAGCCCCGTCCCATGGCTGGTAGTTCACACAGCGCGAGCCCGGTCATAAAAAAAAAGAAAAAAAGAAAAGAGTCGACCCATCTCAAAATTGCTAAGGTCGAGTTCGATTCCATCACGAGGAGGCCGTGGGAGTTTCCTTCTCGTTGGTGTCGATATGTTTTTTTTCCCCCCTTCGGCTTTCTCCTTCGGGTACGGACGCGGAGGAGTCAGCCGTGCGCAGGACCTCGCTCGGTGATCCTTTGCAAGTGAGAGCGCGGAGAGTCCGGACAATGGTCCATTCTCCGGGTTCCTAGGTCATAATGGGATGAATCAGGGCGAACCTAATTGAATATGAGAGGCACCCTCATGTTAACACTGAAAAAGGCGCAGCTACAAAGAGTCAAAATCCCGCAACACAATGAGTAATTGCCGGGCTATTATGACCCTCATGAGCGGGGACGGTCGTAGAGATAGGCGAGCGATTTCGTCTTCCCACATCGTCTGGGAACCTTTGTGGGAAATCTTCGCTCGCTGGGGAAGCAGCTTTCGAAAAGGAGGTAATAAGAATGCGAAATTCTTCATTTTATAGCGAATTCGACAATCATTTCGGTGAAAGGCGCCTTGCCAGCCGACCGGGGATGTATTGGGTATTATTTTATCAACATAAGGAAGATATTCAACCTTCTCACTCGTGTCCTTTCCCCCGCGATTCTCTCCTTCCTTGCTCCTCTCCCTTCGCTCTCTCCCACTTCGCACTTCAGCACATCCTCCACCCTTCTCTCTCCCTCATTCTCAGGTAGGACGAAGAGGGAGAACCTGATCAAGGGTTAAAAAAGCACGAGGGTGATGTCGGCATTATGAGATAAACAGGCAGCGAGGAAGCATTGTGGAGCTGGACAAGGGAAGCCCGAGTCTACAGCACCATAAACCACCGAGGCAGAACTGGCGGAACAATGCTGAGGGTCCCGCGAAACACTGGCGTTCCGCAACAAAGCCTGAATGCCGAGTGGAACGGGGGAGGGGGAGGAGGGAGGGGGTTGAGAGGGGGGTGGATAGGGGAAAGGAGAAGGTGTATTGTGGGATAACAGAGGCTCCAGACAGTCCATAGTCTGGCCTTGTGTGCCCGGCTGTGTGAGACGGCATTGGCTGTGTTTTACGAGGAACAGTGTAATGTCCGAGGGTCGCGAGAGAAGCCTCGAATGGCTTTGTACAATAGCTTAACCTCTTTCTTGTTTTTCTCCTTCCTCCGGAGTTTATAATTGCCAAGAGAGTTTTCTTCCCTTTTTTTCTCTCACTGCATCTTCACAATAAAATATTATCTCTCCTTCCCAACGTATAATTGGTGGTTTGTCCAGCCTTTACATAAAATCTTTTCTCTGGGTTTAATCTGCTGGCGGTCGTCACGGGAGGCTTTGTCGGCTTATGTAAAGTATCTTAGTCTTTAATTGTACAAAACTGAAGAAGTTCTTTGGATTTTAAACAGCCATGCATTATGACCTGTTCATCTGATGGTAGAAAAAGACATGAAAAATTTACATCAAATTGGGCATACATACATACCTTTCAGATGCAAACACACATTTGTATACACCCATGCGTTTCATTTTGTTATGTATGTTTACTATTACTCCATAGAAACGTATATATTTAAACAATTTGTATGCATATACATAAATACATACACAGATACATGCACACACGCACACGTATATATATACACATATACGCACAATACATGTATCCAAATTTTTATCTATGTATATCTATGTCTATCTATCCACACAATTTTCTTATTGCTTGACTGGAATGAACACTGGAGCATGATAATGATAAAATATGAACTAAGAATTAAACACAAGATTTGGTATGAGAGAAGTCAGTAAAGAAAACCGATATATATCTTAATTAATGCTACACATTTCTTCACTTTCTCCGGCGTTTTATGTGGATAACGAGTACGTTAAGAGACAGTATTTTGCAGCATGATAATTTCGAAATGCATACTTCTAATCGTGACAAGATATATAGCATAGTGTTGTGCTAAAATTCGCAACACTTAACACACAGGGAAAACGTAGCCACATTCTCTCTTAACATTTTTAGAGATTTCAGAGCTGATAGTAATTTACCAAACTAAGAATTCGGTTTTATGCGAAATTAAGTGACACGAGAATAGGAAGACCGGGGCTAAAAGACGAATATTTGGAAATAGCAGCAAAAGAGCCATAATTCATCATTAGAAGGAGTGAGTGCGGTTCCTTAAAAAGCCGAAGAGCAGCAGCGTCTTGAAGAAGTCCGTCAGGCGCTTGCATGCACTCGGGGATCCTCGCCAGGAGGGCGGTGCGCGCTTGCCAGTCTGCGGGTAGGCCCCACCCCTCTACCTCTCCCCCTTCTCCACTCCCCACACCTTTACCCCTCCCCCATTCTCCACACCCCACCCCTTTGCCCCCCCTT
>NC_091571.1:37795392-37800392 GCF_042767895.1 Penaeus vannamei
AGCAGACGGAGCTATTCATACACACGAGCGCTTTCTGATACACAAAATATACATGAACATTACAAACGTCCCTATAAGTAAAATACCAAAAGGTCGATCCATTCCCCCATGAAAAATGGATCGACCTTTTGCGCACTTTACATGTCTACCAATAAAAAGAAACAGTGTACTTGATTGCGTATTGAAACAAATTGCTCTAGCAACGGCAAAGGAACACACGAAATCTGTGGGTGATGTATACGAGTGTTACGCTAATGGATCCATACAGTCTGGATACAAAGCTGGTTGTTCTTGCTTTGTATTCAAAAATCGTTTACTCTAACATCAAGTTAATATGAGAGTGCAAAACTGGACCAGCACTACTCTAACGGAGTTGGCAGGTATACTCCTTGCTACAGAATACATAGTGTCTCTGTTACATTAAGCGCAACGTAACTTCTGCAAGAGAGCGCAATTTCAACATTCAATATGTATGGATACCATCTCATGTTGGTATACGCAAGCACGACCACGTAGACAAATTGGCGAAAGAAGCTTGCAGCAAAGATAATGTAAATATAGATCTTGGGATGCCTCTTGCTAGGGTTGCACACATATTAGGAAGTTTTCATAAGGAAAAACTGATAGATCTGACAAGCTCACAAACGCCTGAAAGCTGTAGTATAAGGCACTACGATCAGTATAGAGATTGTAAGCCCTCCTATGGGTGGCACCGAAGTAAGACCAGACAATGTGACGTGGTTATTTCCAGAATGCGTTTAGGTTACAGATGTCTAAGCAACTGCAAAGTGCAAGAAGTGCAGATGAGTCTAGATGTAGCCTGTGTAACGAGGAAAATAAGCGAACACTTGAACACTAATTTGATACAGCCTTTTAGTCTACCTAATATGGTATAAAGAAATATGTGATTATTTTATTACATCTGATGCATTGAAAGATATACTCATTCTTTATCCTAAATTTACTATGTAAAATCATCGTAATTACAGAATACTGTTATGTAAACACAAAGGCAAAAGTACATCAACTTTGGTAATATTCTCCTGCATGATGTATATATTTTCATTTTACCATGTATAATTATAATAATCACAGAATACTGTAATCGAATATGTGTGAATATATGTAACATTGTAATCACGATTGCCTACGCCTGAGCAGATAGCCAGGGTGGTAAATAAACTTACTTAACTTAACAGTAGTTGTCGACAAACTGACGACCACGTAGACAAATTGGCTAAAGATGTCTGCAGCAACTATAATATCAAAATAAATCTTTTGATACCTCTTGCTAGGGTTGCACACAAATAGGAAAGTTCTCATAAGGAAGAACTGGCACATCTGACAAATTCACAAAGGTATGAAAGCCGTAGCATAAAGTACTACCATCAGTACAGAGTTAGCAAGTGCTCTTATACTAGAAAAAGTGAGTGTGGTTATTGCTAGAATGTAATGGTAAGTGGACAGTGCAAGAAGTGCAGATGAATCTCGATGTAGAGCAACGAGGAAAATAGGTGAACACTTGAGCACTATATCTCGGCGTGTCATGTGATAAAGCCTTTCACATCACTGAATATCAGGTATATGTGTGTACATCATTTCATCTGATACCCTGGAAGATATACTCGTCCTGTATCTTCAATTTAGAACGTAACATAACCATAGAGCATTCTTATGTAAACATAGTGGCAAAAGTATATCAACTTAATATTCTTTTACATAATGTAAACCTTATATTATCATTTTACCATGTGCAGTTACGAGAATGTTGCACTATGTCGAATATATGTAAAACTAAAATTACGATTGCCCAAGCCTGAGCAAATAGCCAGTGTAAAGGAATTGTGAAGGATTTCTTGTCTTATATCATATGTATAGAATCAAGATAACAAAGAATATATTTGATTTATTCTAGAAACAAAAGAATGGTTATTTAATTTCATTTTGTGTGTAAATTGATGGCCACAGTGCCGCTAGCGTTATACGAACGCTCTACAAAAACGCTTTGTTTTGAATCCGTGGAGGCCTCGCCAGAGAGCCATGTGCAGCGTAGTTTTCGATTATTTGTGTTTTGTGAAGATTTAGGCTGGCCACACTGTAAGTCAACTATTTATAGTGTTAATAATGTATTGTTAAGATATTTGAGCATATGTTAATAACAAAGTTATGTCTTTTATGTGATATGTAACTTGAAATTATGTGGTGTAAGTACGTGCCATTCCTACTGTATTCTGATATTTTTACGAAGCTTATTTCAGTTATTAACCAAATAATAATATTTTGTGACCTTTTCTATGATGATAATATCTAGTTTTTAGTTATTGATCTTATACAGAGTGCCTTAAATATCTCAGGAAATGTCTTAAAGTAGTATAAGGAACAGGAATTCATTTGTTTGTTTAATGTTTAACTGATGCTAGTCTAGCAGTATTCTTTTTATAATTTTCTATTGATTTGTTTTCTTAATATTTCTATCTCATATTGTGTTATTATTATTTGATATTTGTATGATTTATTTAATTTATTTTAATTTATTTTGTACAACTTTATATTTCCAAATGATCTATTTTCTTGCTTTTCACCGCGTGTGTTGTCATCTAGCGAGGTTGGATACACTTTTTATGCCTAACAGCTTGTGAACTTTATAATAAAGGTTTAACTGACCAAGTGTTTTATTTGAGGCAGTACAGCTAGGGTGGTAAATAAAATAACTTAACTTAACCGTAGTTGCAAAACACCAATATAAACAGAGACAAAAGCAAATCAACTTTTTGTGACAGTTTGTGAAAAGCAAAGGGACTCTTGCTGGGAACTGAAACATTATTAAAATTTCTTGCAAGTAGATGATAAAGTCCTAAAGTCCCTGTAACTTTATGGTCGATTTTTGCAAGAATCACGCGTGGAAGATAGGGACAAGGAAATGTTATGTCACAAGGCTTGAGTACAGGCTGTATTGGCACATTGGCGCAACAGTGTAGAAGAAACCAAATGTAAATTGTGAATAATGATATAAATTAGCACAGACTGCTTAGTGGTACAACCTAGTATGAAATCAGCAGAACCGGTATCTTTATTACATCACCCGATGTACTATAAAATATACTTATGTTATACCCTGAATTCAGATTGTGATATCATATTTTGGTAGTTCATCAAATGTCTAACTACGCCTGAACAGTACGCTAGGATGGTAGATGAATAAATGAATTAATGTCATTATTTTCTATGCTGATATACTACAGACTATAACCATGTTATATGCAAGATTTGTAATATCACTATTTTACTATGATGAATATTATAGCAATACCATATGACGATAAACTAAATGTATTATGGTTACCCACGCTTGTGCATTTAGAGATTAGGTGACTAAAATAATTTTAAAGATATCTCTTTTTGATATTTCTCAAGTTACTGATTCATTGAAAACAAGTAATGCTTTGAGAGCCACTATCTTTTGTTTTTAAGTTCAATGAATTTTGGAAAATTTATCGAAAAGAGATGTTGCATACAATACCTTAAGCTGTAGTCTGTAACGAGGATACTTCCTGTTATTTGAAGTGCATTTTATTTAGATTCAGGGTCTAATATTTCTACACCCCATCGTTCGACAGTTAAAGGAAGTCTAGTTCACACATCTGTAGATATTAGTCGAATGTAGTATTAAAAGTAGCAGCGGTTGCTGAAGGAATGTGAAAGACTTTGGTTTGTCACTGATTAGATGTCTTCCTTTTTCTTAATTGTATTATAAGATAGGATAAAGTTGTGTAGCTTTGATTAAAGAGTCTGAGCTCTGAGTTGCATTCAAGCTTTTCTCCACTAAAGGGGGGACATTGTTTATAGATTTAAGATTAAAATATAGTTTGCAGAGATAAAGGAAAGGTGTCAATATTCACCCACCTCTGACGATGGTCTCCTCGCTAAGATCAGGTGAACGCACGAGGTACTACAGGTATGAAAGACCTTGTGAATAACATTTGATGTATGTTTTAGACTAACATATTGTCTATCAAGCATTCTTTGCTATATCTGTGTTGGGTTTGCTTCTTGTCTTTCCCATGTTCTTGTTCTCCTTCCATTTCTTTCTAAATTAGATTCGTAACTCCTCTCCTGTTGCCTCCTCATTTTACATTCTCTTACACTTGATAATTCCGGTTTACACTTATGAAACCTTTTTTCATATTATTCTCAATCTTCCGCTTTGACAATTTATCTTTTATACATGCGGGTACGGTCCCTTTATAATTTAGATGTTTTATTTATCCTTATTGGTTACAATACCATTGTACTTTCGGTCACTAACAGCCTCGTCAATGCCTTATTATGAGTCACCATCTTTGGGTGTTCAGTGCCAGTTTCATTCTTGTTATTACTATCAACAGTAGTAGCCATCTATATTACAATCATCCTAACAACTGGTCTCCATCGCCATCCTTGCTCCAACCATCAACTCCCTTCTAATCTATCTTCTCCGCTTCTTACTTCCATCCATAGCCATTTCTTTCCTCTACTCCCAGCGCCTCTATTCCCTAGCAACATGCCTCGATCGGCCTCGTCCAGACACTTAATTCCCCTCCACGCACCGCCAGTGTCTACTCGTACCCCGGAATTCTCCGTGAAAGCTCGTCGTTCACATCCTCTTATTACAGCTCTCTCTCTCGCTCTCGTATTTCCCGCCGTGCGATACGCGCCGACACTCCGATACCCATCAGAGCACGACTCGTGTCTGGGTCGGTAACGGAGAGCCAGAACACGACCCGATACTGCAGGTTTTCAGCTGATGACGAGTTAAGGTTTGGCGCGACGTCGGCGACCCTCGATCTCTTTCACTTCTCTCTCGACGGCCCTTGAGCGCTTCGGAGAAAGGGAGGGGGGGGGGGGAGGGAAGGAGGGTCATTTAGAGACGAATTTGATGTATGTTTAAGGATCATCAACGGCGTGATGGACAAGTATAAACAGAACTAGGCGATACTCTATGGAATTAATTCAATTTGTCT
>NC_091571.1:37805392-37812892 GCF_042767895.1 Penaeus vannamei
CATACTGCCCTGGCAAATCTGGCAGTCTGATACCATCCCTCACCTACTTGTTGAGGGTTGTGGTCATCGCTCTTTTGAAGGGGAAAGGGGATCGATGGGACCAAAGCAATCACCGATGTATCACACTGCTCAGTATACCAGGCAGTGTTCTCACTCACATCCTTGTGAGACGTATCAGAGACCACCTGTTGAAGCACCAATAGCCTGAGCAATCTGGATTCACTCTTGGTAAATCCACAATAGACTATGTCGTGCCGCTTCGTGTCACTGTAGAGCGCCGTCATGAGTTCAGGCGTGGGCTGCTCGCAGCTTACATCGACCTCAAGAAGACATTCAATAAAGTGCCTCGGGAATTACCCTGGGAGATCCGGAAATTAAGAGGAATTCCTTGTTGAAGACTGAGGCAAGGCTGTGTCCTTGCACCAACACTTCAAATCTTGCATGAACTGGATACTAGGCAGAGCTACTGTCCAAACTCAGGGCAGTATCAAAGTTAATAGTCTTGAATTTACTGACGAGTTTCTATTCTGTCTGAGTCCTTGGAAACCCTATTAGTGGCTCTAGATGCATTTAGCAAATGAGCGAAGCCCCTGGGTCTAAAGGTCTCTTGAACCAAGATTAAGATCCAGGACTTTGGGGGCTTGCTAGATGAACATTTCGGTCAGTACGTGCTTACGACGATGAAATTGGTCATAGAGAGTTATACATACCTTGGTAATATAGTTCACATCAGGAAGTAGACGGATTGGTCTAATGGTGAAATCTCTCAAGAAGAGTATTTGAAGTTGCCAGTACCTACGCAGAAGGACTAAGCTACGTGTTTTCAAGGCCCTGATAATGATGGTTTTACTATACGGAAGTTTAACGTGGAACTTTTCCTGTTCTTTGGAATCTCCTCTTGATGATGCCTTTTGTAATGCCTTTTTTACTGGATCATGGGGTATAGTTTGCCAACTCAAGCTATACAGATCCTGCCCACCAGATTGTCTCATATATATAAATATGTATGCATATATATAAATACATACATACCTATATATATACATATACATGTACATATACACTATATGAGCATAAATCTATATTTTTTTAAATAACAGATTTTAAAAGATGCTTTGTCTGTCAAAACGTTTATTCTAATTTCTTAAAGGCATATCAGTAAAGCCAAATTTAGTGTTCTAACAGAGTAAATTATGATGATTATCTGTGAATGGTTTGTTTGTTTAAAGGATTCAATTGGGGAAAAGTAATAAGCAGGAAAATCTGTACAGTGTTCTCAGTCGGTCTCCTACTCTCGTCCTGATCACAGGTATGTAAGTGCTGGGTACTAATTTTTTTTCCCGAAAATTGAACGTTGTAATATCTGATAGGTGAATTAACATGATTATGGAATCCCTGTGTATTGAGTTGTGTTAATTAAGATGGTTCCCTGCTCTCACCCTGGACACGAGAGTAAGGGCGGTTGACAGAATGAGGGAATGTCACACGTCATGACACCTGCCTTGTTAGGAAATATTTATTTATTCATTCTTATTTTCTTTCTTTCTTTCTCTCTTTCTCTTTCTCTTTCTCTCTCCCTCTCTTTCTCTTTCTCTTTCTCTTTCTCTTTCTCTTTCTCTTTCTCTCTCTCTCTCTCTCTCTCTCTCTCTCTCTCTCTCTCTCCCTTTCTCTCTCTTTCTTTCTTTCTCTCTCTCGCTCTTTTTTTCTTTTTTTTTTTTTTTTTGCTCATGGATACAACAATGGTATACGTCGACGGAGACAGTTCCGGCAGTATCAAGGAACAGGTAGAAATTGGAATTATTCATTAGAATAAACTCAAGGAGAGGAAAGTCATGAAGAAAATGATCGATTACCTTAAGCACAAGAAAATGTTGGAAAGATACTGTTACAGTGGTGGTGGATGTCTGGTTCCCGTGTCACGTTTCTTTTTATTATGGATATAGTAATGAATATTGATCTATTATTAATAGGAAAAGGAAGGGTGTGGAGTTAAACTTTAAATATAACTTCAAAGTTAGCAGCAGAAAGCATTCCCTGTTTTCATTCTTATAATGTTTATTGTCAAAAGATTTACATTGCGACATGTCACCTGTTTATTATTATATGTTTATAGAATAAACATTTAATGGTTAAGAATATTTATGCATATATATATATATATATATATATATATATATATATATATATATATATATATATATATATATATATATATATATTACAGCTCGTGGGATGGATCGAATTCATTCCTCTGTTGAGTGTGTGCCAAAAGATACAGTGGTCACAGAAACATTCTTAACCATCACGTTTTTATTCTATAAACATATAATAATAAACAGGTGACATGTCGCAATGTAAATCTTTTGACAGGGGAAGGGGGACCGATGGGACTGCAGCAACCACCGAGGCATCACACTGCTCAGTATACCAGGCAAGGTTCTCGCCCACATCCTTCTGAGACGTATCAGAGATCACCTACTGAGGCATCAGAGACTGGAGCAATCTGGATTCACTCCTGGTAAGTCCACAATTGACCGTATCTTCGCGCTTCGAGTCATTATAGAGCGTCGTCGTGAGTTCGGGCGTGGACTGCTTGCAGCCTACATCGATCTCAAGAAGGCATTCGATGCAGTGCATCGGGAATCACTCTGGGAGATCTTGAGACTGAGAGGAATTCCAACAAGGATTATTGGACTAATAGCAAGTCTGTAAACTGGTACTGAAAATACTGTAAAGTGTGGTGGGGGCCTGTCGAGCTTCTTTCCTGTTAGTTCAGGAGTGAGGCAAGGCTGTGTCCTTGCACCAACGCTTTTCAACACTTGCATGGACTGGATAATGGGTAGAGCTACTGTTCAAAGTCATCGTGGAGCAACACTGGGCAATATCAAGGTTACAGACCTTGACTTTGCTGATGACGTTGCCATTCTATGAGAGTGTTTGGAAACCCTAGTGGCGGCTGTCGATGCATTTAGTAATGAAGCGAAGCCCTTGGGTCTAGAGGTCTCCTGGACCAAAACAAAGATCCAGGACTTTGGGGACATAGGAGAACCTGTTCAGTCGGTACGTACTTGCGGCGAGGACATTGAAGTCACAGAGAGCTTTACATACCTTGGTAGTGTAGTTCATAACTCTGGGCTGTCAGACCATGAAGTCAGCCGACGGATTGGCCTGGCAGCAGGGGTCATGACCTCTCTCGACAAGAGTATTTGGAGATGCCGGTACCTGGTGTGCAGAAGGACCAAGTTTCGTGTCTTCAAGGCCCTGAGAATGCCAGTTTTGCTATACGGTAGTGAAACCTGGACATTATCCTGCGCCTTGGAGTCTCGACTTGATGCCTTTTGTAATAGGTCCTTGCGCCGGATCATAGGGTACTGTTGGCGGGACCATGTGTCCAACCAACGGCTGCACCGTGAGACTGGCACAGGACCTATTACCTGCACAATCTGTGATCGCCAACTCAGGCTTTACGGCCACCTGGCTCGCTTCCCTCAGGATGATCCCGCCCACCAGGTTGTCTCTGTTCGAGACAGCCCTAGGTGGAGGAGGACTGTGGGTCGACCTAGGAAGTCGTGGCTTGGGCAGATTGATCAAACCTGTCGTGAGGAGCTTGAGATAGGCTGAATCCCTGCCTGGCGATTTGCCATGAGGGACCCTCGCAGGTACAAGCAAAGGTTGGATACGGCTATACGCCGCCGTCGGCGTTAGCTCAGCAATGATGATATATATATCTATCTATCTATCTATATATATATATATATATATATGTATATATATACATATATATATATATATATATATATATATATATATATATATGTATGCATGTATAAACATGTATATATATAGAAAGAGACGTGTGTGCGTATATATATATAATATGTATATATACATACGAGCATATATATACATATATATATATATATATATATATATATATATATATATATATGCATATATATATATATATAAATATATATATATATATATATATATATATATATATATATATATGTGTGTGTGTGTGTGTGTGTGTGTGTGTGTGTGTGTGTGTGTAGATATATAGACATGTGTATACATCTACATATTTATGCATATCTATCTATATCTGCATATGTATATATGTGTGTGTGTGTATATATATATATATATATATATATATATATATACTATATACATATGTAATACATACATTTATATATATACATATATATATATATATATATATATATATATATATATATATATATATATATATATGAACAGATATATGTGTGTATGTATACCTACACACACATATGTAGATAGGTAGATAAATATAAATATAGATATGTACTACAATTTATATATTAACATATATGCATGTGTGTGTATATATACATATGAATATATATATATATATATATATATATATATATATATATATATATATATATGTATATATATATATACTTATACATATACATATACATGTATATATATACTCTATACATATGTAATGCATGTATACATATATACCTGAATATATACATATATGCATACATATGTATGTATGTACATAAATATACATACATTCATATATATATTCATATATATATATATATATATATATATATACATATATATATTTATGTATATATATATATATATATATAAGTATATATATATAATATATATATATATATGTATATATATATATATATACATACATAAACTATTTGCATAAGAGATGCAAGTGATTATTCGAACCCCAGGAATCCCCAGCCTCCCGCGCGCTCCAAGGACGCAGAATGGCCAGCAGGACCTTGCGGCGACGACGCTGTGCTTCCTCCGCCCTTGCTTCCGTTCTGTTGTCATTCGCCCGAGCGGATCTTTTATCCGGAATAATGACGAGATATCTTCCTGCTTATTGGCCGTCTCCAAGGACAAAGCCCGGTTCACGGTGGTTGGCAAAGCGAGTGACGGCAGAGGGAAGGGGTTTCCTCGTGTTTGGTTACAGGCGCTGGCACGGGCTGCGGGGAGTATTGGCCGAGTCGTGCCGTCGTGGGCGGGGTGGGGTGGGGAGAGGGGGGAGGGGGGCTAGTTGGGTGATCGCAACTTTATGAATTATTGAATTGTAAGAAAAAAAATAAAGAAAGAAAGAAAGAGGGAGAGAAAAGAAAAGGCAATTCTGGTTGTTTAATTGTGATTATTAGTTAAGTGACCATTGCTGCCTCCACGACAACAGAGCCATCCAGCGGTCGTTTTTTTTCAATGGGGAGCAGTCAGTCAGTGAATTATTGATATCTGCAAAGAATCCTGAGGTTGTGACAAAGCTCTCCCATAAAATACGATAACTGTATTTCCTGACATATCTCATTATGCCAAGACAGTACACTAGCTTAAGATAATGGTAGCTTTTTAGACTGAAACAGGAGAAAAGGTGCTTATTTCATTGATGCTTTAGTCGTGTACACCTGTTTGGTAAAGCAAACCCCAGACCTATGCAAAAGAACCAAGCTAATCATATATAATAAGATCGTATATCACTCTATCCATTACAGCTAGAATCAGAGACTAAGGTGAAACCTACTCAAAAATGGAGTCCCTAAAGATATATTCTGGCACCATCTCTTTTTCATCCACAACAGTAAAACATCCCAATCAACCAAGGAGAATTTAAAGTTTTAAAAAATATATTGACACAAGATTTAGACATATTACATACTTACTTGACTGATAATAGGAGATACCTATAACTGAACACCTATAAAACAGTCTTTACCCTATCCCGTTTCAATAAAAAACCCTGTTAGATCTACAATGACGATGAATATAGACGAACTCCAATCGAAACTACGCCCAAGTGACATACTAAACTGAAATATAACGTGTAAAGTGACGGAACAGTATCGCTAGAACGAAAATCATGGAGCGCATTGCTGAAATAAACTTTCTGGTGGAAGTGGTACAGTCTGAACACGTGGCTCAGTGAAATGAATACTTTTGTTTTAAAGAGTGTATACAGATCAAATAGGCATGAATATATTATAGATACCCATGAATAGTATTTTCCTTCCATGAAGTGAATGCAAAAACACCACCATAACTTCGATGGTAAGCTACCATCCGAAAATAAATCATAAAAACATCTCATACATATAAGGTCAAGGACCTTGTGAAGCGACATCCTGCCTGAATAACTCAATGCGACTCATCTCACACCTTTTAGAAATCTCATAATTCATTATCAGTGACAAATGGAAACTCTAGTGGCAGAGCAGCAAACCAACGGCTGGAAAGTTATTTCGCAAGACGACAGCCACTCCCAGCCACCAACTTGAAAGCAACGGGTTACCTGGAAACAGTAAGAGAGAAATGCAAACAACTGTTACTCTCTGCAAACTGAGGATGGAAGTATCTGACTAAGATTTATAAATATTTATAAACATACACGTGTGTACGTACATGCATACATACTTATATATATAAATATATATATATATATATATATATATATATATATATATATATATATATATATATATATATATCTGTATGTGTATGTATATATAAATAGATAGATAGATTCATATATAAAGACCAGTTAATGGTTAGCTACAAAAACATGGTGACCTGGTGGATTTTCACATGCGTGGGATGGCAGGCACGACAACACACGCACACGCCCGCGCGCGCGCATAAACAAGCAGATATTTGCGGGATGCTACATTGCCTGCATATAAATGCCCACCTCTGAATGTCAAATACTCGATGACCTAAAAGACCCAATAGAAATATCCGTTAGTAAGATAAGAATGGAGGAATAAGATCATTTTCCAGGACAATAAAATCGTAGAAATGGAACCGTAGACAGGAATCCCTATGTTGAAGGAAGACGCTAAGGTCTCGTCTTCTACAGATGTGCGGGCGTACGGGCAGCGTCTCCCCCCCCCCCCCCACCCACCCACCCACTGCGATAGCCAGGCAGAGAAACGGGTATTTCACCCCAGATCCTCCCATCCCCTCACCCCTATCCCCCCCCCCCCTGGTAGCTCCAAGGTCCTGCCCTCGGGTCCGGTGCTACGCCTCTGCACTGAACATCGGCTGGAGCTGTATGTGAAGAAGAGATTAGCAAATCCTTTTTATGGGATTTTATTCACGGTTATATGCCTTCCTTGGAAATCACCATGACAAATAACTCATGTGCATGTCCAGCTTGTAACCTTTCCAGTAGCCAGGGTGCCACTGCTCGCACAAAGGAACCTAATCGCCTTTCTCGAAGCAAAGGGAGATCTGATATGCTCGACCAAATACACATTCTCCACGCGATATAACTCTCATTACACACAAACCCTCACTCATGAAAGAGCCAGTGAATGGAAGATGATTTATGGAAGAAAATAGATTTCCTGGCAACCGCGCGAGATATCCAACAGGGGCGCGGGCCACGGAGCGAGTCAGTCTCGGAGCAACTACTGAACACACGCGCACCTGCTTGCAAACCCGCTCTCCAAGTCACGC
>NC_091571.1:37820392-37837892 GCF_042767895.1 Penaeus vannamei
TTGGTCCTGTTTTAATTCGTCTGGTGAGCAAAAATAAGTTGGAAATAAAGACTGTTTACTAATTCGAGAAATTTATTGTTCCTCTTGTATGTTTTGTATGACGTCACACGGGATGGAGGGGGGAGGGGGAAGGGGAAAAGGAGAGGGCGAGGGGGAAGAGGGAAAAGGAGAGGGGGGGGAGGGAAGGGGAAAAGGAGAGGGAGGGTGGGAAAGGGAAAAGGAGAGAGGGAGGGTGGGAAAGGGAGAAGGAGAGAGGGAGGGAGGGAAAGGGAAAAGGAGAGAGGGAGGGAGGGAAGGGGAAAAGGAAAGAGGGAGGGAGGGAAGAGGGAAAAGGAGAGAGGGAGGGAAGGGAATAGGAGAGAGGGGGGGAGGGAAGAGGGAAAAGGAAAGAGGGAGAGAGGGAAGGGGAAAAGGAGAGTGGGAGGGAAGGGGAAAAGGAGAGGGAGGGAGGGAAGAGGGAAAAGGAGAGAGGGAGGGAGGGAAAGGGAATAGGAGGGAAGGGGAAAAGGAGAGAGGGAGGGAAGGAAGGGGAAAGGGAGAGGGGGAGGAAGGGAAGGGGAAATGGAGAGAGAGAGAGAGGGAAGGGGAAAAGGAGAGGGAGGGAGGGAAAGGGAAAAGGAGAGAGGGGAGGGAGGGGAGAGGAAAAGGAGAGAAGGAGGGAGGGAAAGGGGAAAAGGAGAGAGGGAGGGAAGGAGGGAAGGGGAAAAGGAGAGAGGGGTGGAGAGGCAATATGACCTTAATCTTCCCTCATATAACGACCCTTATTTCGCGATATCTACAGACCGTGTGATCAAAATATAAGATGAGTCAGGATATTTCTCATCATGGGTGATCTGAAGGAACTTTTTATGGTTATTGAGATTCGCCATTTATCGGCAATGGGAGTTTCTCACTGTAAATCCGAGACTTCCTGAGTTTAAATGCAGAATTGCTGAATAAACTTTTCGGATCATTTGTCAGATTAGATCAGAGAGGAAGGGAAGGAGGGAGGGAGAGAGAGAAAGAAGAGAGAAGAGAGAGAGAGAGAGAGAGAGCGAGAGAGAGAGAGAGAGAGAGAGAGATGGGGGGGAAGGACGAGAGAAGGGGAAAAGAGGAACGGAGGGAGAGAAAGTAAGAGAGAGGGGGAGGGAGGGAGAGAGAAAGAAATAGATAGATATAGAGAATATACAATCATGTAGTATAAATATCTAAAGCTAACAAAGTCCTTGACAAATTCCTTGAAGATTGAAAAAAATCGTATAGGAAAAAAATAAACTTTCCTTGTCATACGAGAACAACAAATACTTTTTTAAAATTATTTCTACAGAACCCGCCCCTTCCCGTGAACATACGCATGCTAATAACGCCCTCATACCAACAGGCAATAAGACCCCAAATTAAATACCAGTCACTCATCCCACAACACCCTTCTTGACGTCAGCGAAGGGCGGAGGTGCTATCATGTCCCCCTGAGGTGTCGCATGACTTTATAATTCCTGAATCCTGTTTCAATGACGGGAAGATGACGACGGGCTGCTGTCACGTCGTCCTTCTGAGGAAAGTCGACTCTTGGAGAGGCAATGATCGTCATTTCCTTTTTACTCGACGCCATCAGCTACAGTGGATCGTCGTGGCCTTCGCGATGGGAGAGAAAGGGGTCTTCTTTCCCGTGCTTGCTTGCAGAGGGAAAATAAATACGTGTTTATTGATGATTTTGAATATTTGGTCGTGGCTGTACGAGGCTTAGCGGCTTTCTCATTGGGCTTCCGTGAATTTTCTGTCGTTGTCTAGCGAGCAACAACATTCTTGATACGTATATAAATTCTCTTTATATGAATATGTAAAGGTAAAAAGAACAGATAAACGCTAAAACACGAATCACTACATAAAACAATTAAAATAACCACATAACCTACAACCTACACCGACTCAGACGTTTCAAAATGACGCGTCCTAATCCATCCATTGTTTCGGCTTCGACCAAATTGCCAAAATGACATAACAATAGAGGTTTTCTTCGCAGATGACGCGGGCGCTTCTGCTGCTGGCTGTGGTGGCCTTGGCGGCGGCGGGACCCATGAAGCTGTACGAAAAGACAGAAGCCGAGAAGTTCCAGAAAGGTCAGGCGGGAAGGAGGCTCATGGTGTTGGGTCAATTGTTTTTTTTAAGTGACGGAATATATATTTTATTAATGAATGAAGAATTAATGGATGCTTTATGGTTTAATCTCTCTCTCTCTCATATATTTATATTTATATTTATATTCATATTTACATGTATACAGATAGATAGATAGATATTCAAATATATACACATATACGTGTGTATGTATGTATATATATATGAGATGTCCATTCCTTGGCTTCCTCGCTGACACCCGAGTTCCCAACAGTGCTCGTGCCTGTGTCTTCCACGGTGATTCCCCTGGACGACCTCCCCGTCTACAAGGTGGGCGTCGGGTTCGGCCTCGCCACGCCCGCCCCTGGCAAGTTCAAGCCCGAGGGCGGCACCAAGCTGATTACCAGTAAGTTGCGTCAGTGTCTTACGTTCGGTTCGGTATTGCGCGAAAGTTGCGTTCGGTGGGAGTTATTTTTGATGTGTGTTTGCAATTTTGTGGCTTTATCCAGTTTTTTTAAGTCATCGAAGTACAGTGGATCATCTCTTTAGTCGATATTAATTTTTTGATAATACATTAGTTCTCTTTTTAATGGGGTAGCAGTATGTTACATTTCTGTAAGCGTATACAGAATATATTTTTTTTAATGGGGTAGCAGTATGTCACAATTCCGTAAGCGTAATAATGCTCGGAAGAATTTCAGAGAGTAAAGGGCATTGAGAGAGAAAAAAAAAAGCAGAAATGCACTTGCCTCTCGTGCGTAACTAATACTCCCCCACACCTCATCGAACACCAAGCATCACAACACTACCGCGACGCTGCCACATTCTCTCGTGCAACATTCTCTCGTGCAATACCCAACCCCCAAGACACCGCAACCACAGGCTTTTAACACGACCCCGCGGCGAGTCACGGGAGATGCCAAGTCGTGACAGTCAGACAGACACACCCGAAGGCGCGCTGCTTGACGATAAGGGACCCTTCGCGCCGCTGGCTACCGTGGGAAGTGGAGGGTAGTCTTCGCTCTCCACGAACCCGCGCTCCGCCTTGATTGGCTTCGGGCGCGCGTGTGAAATCGTTACGCGACTTTCGGGGAGTTTGCGCGCAAGTCAAGCAAGCAAAAAGGGCGGAGTCTTTATGCGTGGAGGATGGCTTACAAATCAGATCGCTATATATTACGCGTTTTGTTGTTGTTGTTGTTGTTTTTACTTTATACTTAAAATAGGTTGTTAATATCGTGAGGATAACGTACCTAAACGTCTCCACTATTCTGAGATCGGGATAATTTCCTCTGAACGCACAATATTTCACAAATACGTTATGGTGATCGAGCGTGAACAATTCCACAACTGTTATTTGATATTTACATATGGTCGAATTGTAATTCATAAACTAATCTGAATAGTTTTAATTACTATAGTATATTTTTTTACGAATATTTTGCACGAACTACTAATGCAAGTTTAGCATAAAAAGTACACTTCTTCCCTTAGTTCAATTTTAAATTAATTCACATAGATATCACTCACTATCGTTTCCATTAGCAGTAAGTATTTATGGCACAAATCTAACCCCCCCAAAATTATTTTCAGTCCACAGCGTCAAGAACAAGGCCAAGAAACCGAAGGAGTCCAACGCCGCCCTGATTGAGGAGGTGACGAAGGAGGAATACGAGAAACTCACCGCCCAGTAAAACCAACCAAAGAAACCATTAACACAACCCAATAATCCCAGAATTAAAAATAAAACCTTACCGATGTAGCGCAAGATTAATAGATCCAGTATTCTACCAGGCATTTTTTTGAAGTCAAATACAGGGTTTAAAAAAACAAACAAAAACAAACAAAACGAGGAAAGAAACCGAGAGAAAGTCGTGACGGAAGCTTTCCGAAGGGCGTCGTGGCGGGGTGCAGCACCTCCCTCGGGCCGACGGGGTCCAAACGGGGCAAGAAGGGAACTAACGCCTACTCTACGTTATCGGCAGCGAGGCTATCTATACCTGCACCCTGCTACGGGTCGGCGGTGTTGGGTTGGCTCTCGTTCAGGCCGACTCACACCGCGGTAAATTCTCCGGGATTTGGGCTTCAGGGGAACAAAAAATTCTAATACTCGTTGGGAGACTTTTATTTCAAAGCCTCTTTATCGATTCGATAAGCCTTGCACTTAACCAAACTAGAGCAGAATGTCGTGTTTCGTGTTCATATTTACCTGAATGTACAGAAAGTATTAAAAAAATAAATAAATAAACAGAAAGGTTCTCATTCTGTTAAACAGCTTGATAATACGCAACCGAATTCACGTTTCACCTTTCTAAAGGAAACAGATAAAAGCTTTACGAAACCTGTGCCATTATGAGAAACTTTGCTGTGATCAAAAATTTTATACGAAATACTATTTTCCCACTAATAAACCTAGGAAATTGTGTCGCATTTTTAATCTACCCCTTTTCTAAAATGTCACCACTTCACATTACCATCAGCATTAGAGTGAAAAAGTCAATAACAATTATAGTGATGATGATAAAATATAGATACCAAAGAAGAGGCCGAGAAGAAGCGGTCAAAAACCACAACAAGCGGTGTATACAACCCAAGGACTCTGGGCTCGGTAAGGAAATAGAAAGCGACGCGGCGGACCAACCTGCTGCTTGCATCCGACGGAAAATTACTACTGTTTAGAGGGAAACACCCAGACCTCAAGGGAAATCCTCCAGGAATCAGAGTGTAAGACAAGGTTGCAGATGTTGTCTCCAACCAGGAAAAATAACATTCCAGCCTCTCTCGGCACCACACAGGACAGGGTAATAACTTCATGGTACTACTGTTCATAGATCTCGTGTACAATCTGACTCTCTGTCTCTTTCCTTCTATTTACCTAACTACGCACGCACACACACACACACACACACACACACACAGAGAGAGAGAGAGAGAGAGAGAGAGAGAGAGAGAGAGAGAGAGAGAGAGAGAGAGAGAGAGAGAGAGAGAGAGAGAGAGAGAGAGAGAGAGAGAGAGAGAGAGAGAGAGAGAGAGAGAGAGAGAGAGAGAGAGAGAGAGAGAGAGAGAGAGAGAGAGAGAGAGAGAGAGAGAGATATTGATTCTGCAAGATACCCATATCCAATAAGTTTCAGTAAATTTGTTTCCCAATACAGACAAAAAGAAATGTATCAGAAATGAATGAATAAAGGATGGATGATTTACGTTATCCACGGTAAATCTGGAAGCAATACTTTATATAATATATAACTTCATCTTACATGAAATATGATTTACGATGACTTCACACAACCACTACAGAATTGACTATAACATCCTGCAGACTATTTGTTTATATTTCTGTCCAATGCATTATTTTTTTTCTATCATGAGTCGTTGGAATTTTGTACTTTTAATATTCATCAAGATCATCAAAAGTATATTTATGGAGAGTTCTGGAATATACATACATAATACATTTATCTGTTGGATTCTGTTAAGTGCATTTCATAAATAAACTCAATTTACATTACTTTTTTCCTTTCATCTTATGACCTCTGTGTACAAAAAATGTGATTTAATAAAACCCAAGCTGTCTAGACCTTTTTATTATATTTGGTGTTTTGAAAGATTATAGAGAGTCGAAAAGGGAATACATTCAACAAGAAAATAAAACAAAACAATTTGCATGAACTATTTCCAAATAAAACGGCTTTTTCCATATGACAAAAAAATCAATGAACAGTTGATTATGATATGTAATTAACTTAACCATGACGATGAATACATAACAATGAGAATATTTAGAATGAATGATGAATAACCACCTAGTTACAAATGAAATATAACCAAGGTCTTTGTAGGTAACACATAAGACTATCAGAATATCGCCTCACTAGCGCATATTCCAACCAAACATTTCTTGGCTATGAGGAATAGTGGATGATTAGCCATTATGTACAGGATATACATACATTTGTTATATGCAGTAAATGTATATCATATATATGGAATGTTCTTTTAACACCTGGAAAGGTGAACGTAAGGAGTTATGGAGGCTCGTTCGCTCTCTGGAAGAAGGGGCAGCGAACACATATTAGTATTTTTTCAATAAATTGTCTTCATTTTACGAATTTATAAGTAACACACGTCCATATATTATATATAATTATACTGTACATGAAAATTAATCTTTGGATGAGAAAAGATCTATATAGATCACAATCTAACTGCAATGTACACCATACATGAAACACACGGTTGCTAGTACATGCAGAGCTAAAAGCACCATTCAACAACATCTTCAACTGGATTATTGATGTCTACAACATATGAATGTACAAAAGGAGTTGGTAAGTCACTTTGGAGATTGTAAGTGCTGGGCCTGCAGATAGTGTGAGCCTGCACTGCCCATTATTTTCTGCTTTATATGACCTACAGTCAGCATTATCTTGTGCTGCCTGCACTGCTTGCTTCGCTAGCCTTCTAAAGCAAAGTGTTGCTTACACCATTGGCACTTACCTTACAGGCTGTGTACAAAGTCTTATCATGCAATGGCTCATCATACGTGATGTGGATCAAGCAGCCTTTTTTCGACCCTGCATTACCATTACCAGCCTTCTCGAATGGCCTGCAGCCGAGAATGTTCACACTAAAAGATTCTGGTGTCTACTTTATCACAAAAAATGTTTATGAACACAGTCTCCCTCCACTGTATGAATTTTGTACTGCCCAACACTCACTGGGATTTCAGGGTTCAACAGTTTTACATAAATACTATCACATGGGATACAGTCAAGGCCTCTTGTTCACTCTCTGCCTATAAATTTGTACTGATGCCGTATCATCATTAATATGCAAAGTTAAAAAAATGACTAGATTACAGAAGAGCATAAAATGAATTTTTTTCTTCAAAGTATATAAAAGTTGAGCTTATGAACCCATAATATTTTGGAATTCACATATATCTTCCAGCTTTTTGTAGATGATCGATATATGCAATACACAGTTTCACTTTTCAATGACCATTATGCAAAAAATTAGAAGGCCCACTACACTACCCCTTTCTCTCATACAAGCCCAGCACTTCCAGCTGATCTAGCCTCTACAGTTTCCCATATGATAGTCATTTGTATTCCATACAAACCACCATTCTCTCAGTCCCACATATGGGAGAAGAAGAGACCCTTTCACACATTCTATTCCTAATGTCCGCAGAACTAACAGGAAATTTAGAACATGTACAGTAATTTGTTGTTCTCAGTAGTACCATTCAAAATCTTTCATTTTGTTACCCTTTGAATCAAATCAATAATAAATGCATTTACTCCTACCTCTTTGTTTTGTTCCTCTCAAAAAGAGAAGAAAAAGGGAAGCTTTACAGGCTACATATACACAACTTCCCTTTACTTGCTTTGCTAAATTCCAAAGAGTATGAAAACTCTAAGCTATCACATTCAATCTCTCTCAATGATTTCCAACACCCATAACTCCAAATGAGGGATTTTTAATGTTGTTTCAGGAGGAACTGATGAGAACTACTCCTGATGCTTTGCCTTATCAGTAAGACTCAATGAGTACTATAAGTTCTTGGCAGTACTTGTATAGACAAAGCCACATTTGCCTCACAAGGCAACATTGGAGCTGGCACTCAGACCTCTATTTCTACTTCTACCAGTACGTGAGGCACATGATCACAAGTGGGCAGAGCGGAGTAAAAAGCCGCTATAAGTTGAGTAAAGTTGACAGGCAAGGTATACAGATGGGCATAATAATGCAAAATTACCATGGCATATAAATCTACACAAGAAGTAATGGTAAAAGAGTGATAGAATAGGAGGATCTCATCAAATAATGAGGTTAATGTAAGATGGCAACATATCTTAGGGAGGAAAGATAGGTACTAGATGGGTGTTAGGCAAAAGTACATAGTAAATATCAGGAAAGATTTCTATAAGTTAGAAAAAAATAAGTAGACAGTACATGATAACTTGTACATCCATTAGAGTCAGAGATTGAATCAAGAGTCAAAAGGGCATATATATGCTTGACTTGAAGAGTAAAGCCCACTAGTTACCCTCATACTAGGGAGATACTAGATTTTATTTTACAATCTACGTGATGTATTTGTGTAATGTATTACATCTTTGTAATAAGAGTATCCATGATGCCTGGAACATTCATATTCCCATTCAGAAAGTTGCCCAAGAGGTATTAGTAGATCTGAGAAACAAGAGACCATACATTTTCATTTATGTTTACATATGGTACATACTATATAGTAGGACATGATATAAAGCAGTGATATTGCACTGAATTTCGGAATAGAAGAGAGAATATGCCAAGGAGTGAGAAACTGTTAGACTTAATGTATCTCTAGGATGATTTACTTTGGTTAATATTATATGAATGGAAGTCCATGAATTTGTTATATATCCTACCTGCAAAGAATGCTTACACTTGAACCATTCAAGTTTTCTCTTTTTAAGCAGGCATTACAGGAGGCATTCTAGGTCAGGTGATGTTAAGAGGTTACACACTGTTCTAGGAGTCATGTTACCATACACACTGTCCATGTCATTCTTATACTGATGTGAAGACACTTCATGTGGTTTACTCGTCACACCAGCACAGTTCCGGGAGGTCCTATGAGGGCAATGTCTTTTCACATGGCATTTAACAAAAGCAACATTTTTATACAGTTTTTACCCAGAAGGAATAGCACAATGATTCTCCCAGCCATTATAGACCACCATAACATTCTATGTTTTGTTTCTGGACTAATACAGCCTTAAGGCATTATAGTATCATTGGTATTCCATTCCCTTTACATTATATTCACTTCCTCAGATTTGGCTGACAGTGAAGCAACTGATGACCTGAAAGACAAGAAATCAAACCATGAAGTAGAGATCTCTATATCAGTAATGATTATTTCAAACTAATTCTGAACTATGGTTGCTCATACAGCTTAACTGACTTTACTATCTCTTTCCCAATATTACAATATGAAGACGAAAATCAAATTAAATAAAGGCATCAAATAAGACTGAAGCAAAAACTAACTTTGATGTTGCATGTTTCAGTCCTGAGGAGGATTCTTGACTACTGACTGACGGTGAGGATCTGCTGCCCTTTTTGAGGACCCGCTCTAAGTAGGCAGCTGGAGCCCAACCCTCGTAAGGCGTCCCAGAAACCCTGACGTACCACCAGCCAGCGCATCCAACTTTGATCAAGTCTACATAGTCTCCCTCACGCAGGCTGACTTCAGATCCTCCCATGGCATTGTAGTCAGCCAAGACAAGGAACCGTGATGAGGTGTACTGTAAATAGGGTATCTGGTATTAGATCTTGGCATTTCCTGAACTATGTATCCCAGGCAGTCCATGAATCTTAGCAGCAAGGTAACAGAAGAAAGTTCTTAGCAACCTACACATACCTCTGTGCTCTCAGAGAATGTTTCTTGATCCTCTTCCTCATCAGAAGCAGAATAATCTGATGACCAACTCTCCTCTTCCTCTTCTGGAGCATCACCCAGAGTGGCATCCACAGACTTTATCCGCAGAGAGCGTTTGCCTATTTCCCGACTGGGCTCACCTCCAGGGCGGCCCTCAGAGCTGCTAGAACTGATAGAGCCACCACTGCCAGTCACACCATTGCCTGCTATGTCCCATGATGCCGTCTGTCGTAGAGCCCTGCGGAACATTAAATAAATAATATAAGTCAATACGATCATCAACAGTCAATCTCCTGTAGAAAAGGTATAACATGAGGATATCCTTCATCTCAAAGGAGATGTCTCACCTGTGTTGAGTAGTGGGTGACAGAGGAGGAATTCGAATGCCATTAAGACTGGCACCTTTCTGTATTCTAGCGGAGTACTGCTTAATATTCTCTCCCTTGAGATACTCAAACTGATCGAGTAACACCCGCTTTATCTCCTTAACCCACAAGTCCTTGACTTCTGACGATGGAGCCAAAATGGTGTGGACCTCTTGCCGTCCCTGAAGCCAGACCTCAAACTTTCGAACATCACCTTTATGGCCTCGCACACTTTCTGTTAAACCAACCTGTGACATCTGAAGAAAGTAACAGGAATAAGTTGAATAATAAGGTTATTCACCTCTTTATAATGAACAAAATATACAATAATTTGTTTCTGTACTGCTATGAATATAAAAACCCTAATATCTGAAAAGTAAAAGCCACAAACCCAATCACCCATGAGCATCCATACCTTCAGAGCATTTTTGAAATGGTAAGTGGCACGATCTGTATCCTTGCCAGTTCTCTTGGTGAAAAGTAGCATCTTTTCGTAAAGGAAAATGTGTCTTTGTGCTGGCTTCAGACGGAGCTCGCGAAGTCCCTTTTTGCTGTCATTCCACACACTGAAGGGGCCTTGCATGAGCAGCTTCCCCAGGTCTGCTAGATTGCCCTGCACAGAAAAAAAACGAAAACATATAAAGCTTCCGGGTAATTCCTAATTTGCAAACATATCAAAACAGACAGGTTATAAAATCTTGAAGAAGGCTTGAAAAAGATCAACATATCAGTTTAATCATCACTAAACATCATAGATTTGAAATCTGTTTGCAATTATAACACCACAACTATAATGGGAAAAAATTCTGTTACCTTAAAAATCAATAAGCTCAAGGAATACTTCTAACATATTAAACCAATGTATAAGCATAGGTCACACCCATTAATCAAGCAAGGTTCTTACCGGGAATCCTGTGATGGCAACCTGATGCATGGAGTCATTGAGGCACTTGAGGACTGTGAGCATTGTGTCGACCGCCTCCTGCAACTCCCGGCGACCTTGGCTACCTTCTACGCATTTCAGTAAGTCCTGTTTTAAAAGAGGGTGAAATTCATGGTACAACTTTCAACTTTCAATTACCTTCATGTAAATCAATATAGATGCCACTGAACCAATATTACTACAATAAGAAACACCAGTAATCACTGCCTGATTAAAAAGGGCACCTATTCACTGGAGGAGACAAAAGAGCAAGCACATGGACAGATCCTAACCTTCAACAGGAGCTGATACTTTGTAATGCGTTGCACAGGCTTCAGAAGGTAGGCACCAAGTGGCAGTTTGTGATGGAGACGACGCTGACACTCTTTGAAAAATGGGTTTTGATCACCTACTTGCCGACGCAGTTCTTCACTTTGGGGCTTATTCTGACAGTACAGTGAGTACAACCGATGGAATGTATCCTTCTGCAGGTAAAGAAGTATGAAATTAGATATAATAAAGGTAAACTGCATATTTGAATGTACAAAATAATACTTTAAAGCAACAAAAGGATTCAATTAATTCTCAACATTTAGTATCTATTGAATTCTGCAAATATCAAGTATTTCTAACAACTGACAGTTTCAACTATAAGAAACACATCTCACATGAGTTTTTCTCTTTACTCTGTTTTGAGTTTATCAAATATACACACTTCCTTGGTATTGCATAATTTCATTCAGTTTTAAATTTAGTAAGCTGCTTAGCTGGACAAAAGACCACCTAAAAAAGTAAATGCCAGAAAACACTGGGCTCGAATAAGGTTATTTCTTCTATAGGGCTGCCTAGTATTATTTAATGTGAGAAAAGTTAGAAGCAAACAGTACAATCTCAAAATTCAAATTCCATCCCTTATCCTAAACGAAAGATTAATTTTCATGTGGAGTTTCAGTTGTGGATATCAAGCCTATGAAGAGAAAATACTCCTTTATCAATCTATTGAACCTTTTGCCCCTTAATGTGTATACACACGCACATGCACACGCAGTCTTCCAATGAACTCACCCTCTGGACAAAACAAAGACCAATTAGCTCTGGCGTATTAATGCAGTTCTCCAAATCCCGCAGGAAGACATCATTATGGAAGCGGAAGATATCCTCCATGTTGCCAAAGAGAATATCACTCTTGCCATATAGGTTGATGGGGATAAGAGGCTGCATTTCTGGGTTTAGCATTTCATCCTTGTAACCCTAAGGAAAACAGAAACATTGTACATGTAACATTTGGGATGTTCATCCTAGATAGGTGCATAACTTTTGAAGTTATCAAACATATCATCACCAGTTTTAAGAGAACTTGAAGTTGGAATTATGCAAGCATATTTTCTGTAAACAATACTTTAGTACTTTTTTCAACCAAATATAATCTATTTAGAAGAACAGAACACATAACACATAAGCAATGAACAGAAAACACAGATGCTTGGGTTACTTTACCTTGAGAATAGAGCAGAGTTCTGACACATAGATTCTCTCTGTATCTAGAAGTTCACGGAGGACATGGCCTCGTTTAGCACGTGCAGCTTCGGCATCACCAACCCAGTCAGGAGAATCTCCACTGTCACCAAGCTGTCAGAAAAGGAATTATGCATCAGGCTGGGTACACACATTTGTACAGAAATTCTGTTAAAAACATTTTGTTTCTCATTTTTCACTACGTCTTCTCCTAACAACCTTTTTCCAGGGGGTCCTTTGGATATTACATATAAATAAGTCAAGTGAATTATATTACAGATTACCTTTTGTGTTCTCATTCTTTCACTCAAATAAATCAAATATTGTCAGCCAGCAACAGTAAGGCATACAATTTCATTTCTCAACGAGCTGTACAAACGTGAAATGGCAAATTTTGGATGGCAGCAGAATTAAGAGACAAATGTGACCAGAGGTGCTGCTATGACATTTGCCAGGCAGAACATGCTGTTTCAAGAAGAGATGTAATCCCCATGTCCTGTCGAAGTTCTGGACCAACACTGGTTATTGAAGGAGATGCAAGCAACCCAATACAAAGTAAAATGAATAACAGCAACTTCATATTTTGGCATCCTAACATAAGAGAAAGTTAGAAACAATGAGGAGCATTGCATCAGTAAAACATACCAGTTTGTCTTTTGTTACATAATTAGTGTTACACTGACAAGATGATTTACTAGTAATTACAGTGGTATTACATGAATGACTATGATCATATCTCAGATCCAAAAAGTATGATCTGGAAAAAGTTTGGTGCAACATTATAAAAGTGCCAAAGTGACATGTCAGCTGAAAAATAAAGCTAATGCCATTCTTACATGGCCTAGCAATAAATATAATATGTTTTTTCTAAATCATACCTAGATAAAAGTAGCATTGTTCACCAAAGAATGTAGAAACGCAAAATGTGTCTGAATGATCATAGTAATACTGTAGACCTTGTGCAAAATGGGGGTTTACCTAATACTGTGCAATAAAAGAGAAAATTTTAAAAGGTGAATGGAAAACATCATAAAAATGGCCTTTATATATACACAGTTTACATTATTGTATGTCAGGCTAAGAAAACTACAAAAAACATTCATGCATTTTAACACCAGTGGATCACCATTCAATATATGACAGCTGCTCCCATTGTTCATGTGTGAAGCCATACTGTAAGTGCTGTAGTTATACATAACACCATAAAAATTCACCAGGAAATGGATAATCTGAATCATGGCTCACTTAATATGTATGAAATCATATCTACCAGCTAATGGACCCAATTTTATACACATTATCATAATAATTTCTAAGAAGGCCCTCCTGCCATTTTAACAAATCCCATATGGCATGTAAATTTGACTGAGAATCAGTTTTAATAAATCAGACATGTATGTACCATATGCTTTTATGCTGCCAATTTTCTGAGTATCTAGCTTGAAAATTATGCTGACCAACAATATGAATTATGACTGGCTAGAGACTGATGTCCAAGACAGTGTAAACCAAGGATTCAGCATCATTTAAACTGATACTTGTACGTTCTAAGTTTTCTAGGTCACTACACTGCCCTGGGAACAGCTTCTTCACACCCAGGATTTAGGAGATTCATCACATTTAATCTGCGGCTGAGTGCTGCTAGAGCAATGGCGGTGCATCAGTGCTGGGAGAAGTCTACAACCACTGGCTAACTGGTACACAGAGAAAATAGTTGCCAGTCACTTACTTCTGTTGTTTGGTTCACATTAATCTGTAACAACTGGAGACTATGTATTACATGTGGGCCCATTAGGTATATTCCCGAAGGCTCAGTTGGAAATCTACATTCATCTCTCAGTGGTTCATGAGAGTAACTCTCCCTCCTTCTCACGACCCGAACACGCTGAGTTCCTATAGGAGCTTCTGAGATTGGTCTAAGGCACGTAACATCTTGTCCAAGGCAGACAGTGACTGGTCGTGGGCGATGCTTTGGTGCCTGGCCTCCAGCACTCAGGCGTAACATCTATTTTGAGGAAGAGCTCTGATAATCTCGACTGCAAGTCTTTAGAATCTCAAGTCTGTACAGTAGGTCAGAGTCTGGCTTGTCCCAACAGCCACGGACTTGCAGCTGACAACTACCACTTTGCCTGGAATCTTTCTTTTTATATATCTAACAATCTTGGACAAGTCATATATGATTTCATCAATTTCATAGCCTTGCCACATTTGCATGTGTAAATAGTGCTGCATGAGACAGGGCCCATCTAGCTAAAACTTACCTCGCAGTTTATAATTCAATAATCTTCTTTAAATACTGGACACAAGGGCAAATTTCAGCTTCATATATTGTATAACAGGTTCTACTAAATGCCTTTATGTCAGAGATGGCTTTGAGTAGGTCCAATAACTGTATGTCACATAACCTTATCTCACAGAAATATAATAATCACTGCATAAGACTTTATAGTCTATACATTAATCATTAAGTCTGCAGCATTAAAACAACAGTGTAATTAAATTTTACCACTAATGAATAAACAATTGTATTATTTATTTTCATACATTAAATGTCTTCTTAATTAGCTAATAACCTGTCACTGATGGTTTTCTTATCATTTAAAGAAACTTTGTTTCTCTTTGGTTGAGATAAAAATAAACAGTATATCCTAATGCAGGTGTCCTACACAAGCCGTTTGCTTCCTTTTACGAGATTATTATTTTTACATTTGTGTGTTATATCTATTTAGTGAAACATGAACAAAACAAAGTCTTTACTTTAATAACTGTAAACATAAATAATCATCGAAAGAGTGTCTCAGCAGGGGATGAAATACTTTTGCCTGTATTTATAACAAGCATCACAGCAGCTTGTATGGAACTGATTGGAGTTCTGTAGAGTTGAGATATATTCAAATCATTATTAGGGCAAGACTATTTAGTGAACTTTTAGAATGTACAATTTACAGAATTTAAATCACAAGGTAAGAAAGTCTATCCCTGGATATTGAAAGGGAAGGACATCATTTTGGAATCAATGAGGTTTTTATATAACAATGCTTGCTTTAATGGACTTCAAAGACCAGCACTTACAAAACTGTTTCAGTGCAATGGAGAGCCCATGTTGCAATATAGCAAATTGTGTGACTATATCAGAATCAAATATCTTTTATAATTCTTGCCTCTTTATCTGCATCTGGCAAAGGCTTCAGGCAAAACCAGCGATGCCACCAACAACAATTTTTACCTCCCTTGAACCAGACTCCACCACTCATGAGAAGCAACATTCGGAAAGGGAATACAACAATAATTAGTGTGCCAAAGATGGAACATGATCCACTGCAGCTCGTTTCTCCATCTGGGACATACACTGACAGTATACGAAGAGGTCAATGAATAAAAGCAGTGACACACATCCAAGCACAACATAGACACTCACCTTGGGTAAAGTTGATGCTTTCCTCATGCTTTTGGGACTTTTAGGGAGGTCCGCATGGAGGGGAGATGCTGGGTGAGAGTGTGGGTGAACATTGGCATGCCCTTGTGGGTAGTGGAGTGGGACTGCGGGCTCTGGTGTCACAGCATGCACGGGTCGAGGCAGACGAGTGGCCAACTTCTTTAAGGAACTCTTTCGCTTTTCACACATCATTTGTACATCTTCTATACGTTTCAGTACCTGAATATTACACACTCTGTTAGGATATTTTCTTTGCGGAATAATCTAAAAGCAAAGCAAGTGAGATATCAGCATTATAATGGTGCCAAATAAGCTGGGCTGATTAATAGGAAAAATAATCATTTGATTTTCTCATTTGATATTAATTAATTTTTGGATTTTATATAGCTTCAGGTATTGATATTTTTCCCAAAGGAAAAAAATAAAGGCAAAAGCAAATGAAATGTATACTGATAAGCACAGGCCAAAAATAGGATAAAATCTTCTCACCTGTTGCACTAAGCCCTTCGTTTCAGGGGTGATGACATCCTCAAACATAGTCCTAAGTTCACGACTGGTTCCCAGCCGACTGTACTCAGAGGAAGCCAAAAATTCATCCAATTCCCTAAGAGCTTCCTCGGCAAATTCTGGGGCTTGACATCGCTCTATCTGCTGTGAGGCTAAGAGTTCCACACCTTCTGTGCACCACTTATTTGCCTGTAATATCCCAAAATAATTTTGTTTCATGTTCAGCCGCTCTCGTCCTCTTCATATCTATTTCAATTTTTTCTATCACTGCTGCTTACTCATATTTCTTCTTTCTATTAAAATCAGTAATTATCTACTATCTTTTTCCCTTTACAAGGATAACTAGAAACATCTTTTGCTCTTGTTAAACAGGTGAGAAGCAGCAGTCTAAAAGCTGTTTGTGTCAATATAAATAAACAGAACAATAATTCCAAGTGTCTGATAAAGCCTTAATCATATTAAACCTCAAAATTATTTAATTTCTTGAATTAAGTTTTTTATTTACATATACAGCAATTTTAGCCCATGTTAGACTCACCTGTTCAATACGCTCTTGCAAGTCTCGGCACTTGTGTAACGTTTCCAGTCTGTTAGTTATGCGGTCGTGGAAAGCGTCCCTCATCCGTACTAGCTCTACGCACTTTGGCTGAATGGAGTCCACGGCATAATGCTGACTTTCAATCAACTGTGTGCCAATGATGCGTAGCTCCTCTGCTTTTTCCAGCTGGTCCTGCACAAAGGAAGATGATTCATTTATGCTTTGTATTTAGTATAGTTTATATGACTACATATTGCAAAATCTGATGTAAGTTAACATTTTATTCATGCAGTCTTATACAAAGGTTTTCTTAAATACAGAAAATCTATCTGAAGGGTTCCTACAAGTAAAAAAAAGCTGAATATGTCATTTACATAACTAGAATAGTACTGAAATCGCACAGAAAATTTTGCACACTCGGTACAAGAGGTTGGGAAGGATTAAGGAAACCCCTGTCGCTTCATCAAATTGTTAATGTTAATTGTTAATTGCTACTATAATAATGACTTATTATAGCTGTATATTCACTTTAGTACTTAATTATTAGGAAATCTGACATCAATCATTGAAACAGATGTCAAAATCATTATAAAATATATGTTTTCTTTTGCAAATTTGTTCTGACCAAAGGTGAGCTATCAAGGAAATATGTAAAAGTCAGGAAAGCGAACACAAAATCTAGTCTCATCAC
>NC_091571.1:37845392-37860392 GCF_042767895.1 Penaeus vannamei
AACAACAAAACACTCTTCGAATCCCACCCCGCTAAAAAAGGAAAGTAAAGAAAAAAAAAACGAAAAAAAGCGAAAACAAAAGCACAGCGCCCTCCTTCTTTCCCGCGCAAATCACGGAACCTTTCGCTTTTGACTCCTCTGACTGCACTTCCGTTACGTCGGAGCCACCGCGTCACGCAACGCTCCTAAAACGTTAAGAGCGACGCGCCCATACCACACAATAGCGACTGATTCCGAAAAAAAACGGAAAAAAGGAGTAAAAACGGCATAGGATTGATCTCTTTTCGCGTGGAAGAGCAGCAACGGAAGAATGGCGTGGGTGATGGCGAGAGATCTGGTATTGTCGAGGCGCTGAATGGAAGTCGGTTGGTATACAGGGACGGGAAGGGGAATGGGGGAAGGGGAGGGAAAGAAAACGAAGGAATAGGGAAAGAATGGGAAAGCAGAAAGGGTGGCTGGGTGGGAGGAGAGGGAAGAGAAGAGAACAGAAGAGAACAAGAGGAGATGAGAGAAGGAGAGAGAGAGGGAGAGGATGAGAGAGAGAGGGAGAGGATGAGAGAGAGAGGGAGAGGATGAGAGAGAGAGGGAAGAAGATGAGAGAGAGAGAGAGAGAGAGAGAGAGAGAGAGAGAGAGAGAGAGAGAGAGAGAGAGAGAGAGAGAGAGAGAGAGAGAGAGAGAGAGAGAGAGAGAGAGAGAGAGAGAGACTCTAACCGGGGTGGGGGGTGGGGGGGGGAAGCAACGTATTTCACACCGCGGATAATTCATCTCCTTTAACCAAGAGAATTCCGACCCCGACCGAGTGCCTTAGTGCCTGGCCCGGCCGGGGTCCCTGACCACTGACAGTCTCACCTGATACACCGATGACGTCACAGGGAGCAGGTGGGCGGGCCGGTGCTTCCTCAGGTACTGCCCGAGGCACCAGCTGGGGTTGAGGACGAGGCTCTCGGACCCCAGGCTTATCTCCGGGCCCGACCCGACGCCCGAATCGGTCAGACTCGCCTCCTGCCCCGAGTAATGGTCGGCATCGCCCAGCCCGTGGTCCTGGTCCGACCACGTGCTCAGGAAGCCTCCGCTGGGCTCCGTCGTGACCACGTGCTCCGATTGGCGAGTGAGCCTGCTCCGCGCGCGAGGACCCGGGTCAGCGCCGAGGGAGTCGCCCTTCGCCGGCGCCTCGTCCCGCCCCCGGTCGCCCTTGTCGCACAAGCGCTTGCTCGCGTCCTTCCTCGCTCGAAACAGAGACGACATGCAGTCCTCCTCGACGCCCTCGCTGTCGCCCATGTCGCTGCTGTCGTCCGAGAGGCCGTCCAGGACCTTCTGCTCCTTCCCCTTCACCTGCAGGGTGTAGTAAATCCCGTTCCCGCCGTGGCGCCAGGCGGACCTCCTGGTGAAGATCGCGGGCAGGCCGCTGGCCTTCTCGAGGACGTCATAGCGCGACACGGGCTCCGTAAAGTTGAACTTCGGCGGCGGCGTGAGCGGGCGCTGAGGGAGGGGAGTCGCAGGTGTCGCAGGAGTCGCAGGAGTCGTGGGGATGTCGCCTTTCCTACCCTCGGACGCGTCCTCCTGCTCCTCGCTGAACGACGGCAGGCGGGCGGGGGCGTTGGCGCACTCTGACTCAGGGTCTTCGACGACTAAACCTGAGAGAGCGGTCGCCGGCAAGGACCGAGAGCGTGAGGTCTCCGACAGCTTGCCCTCCGCACGACTCGTGAAGGTGAGATTTCGCCGGAGGTTTCGTGGGACGTCGTAGGCTGCTTCGTCGGCGCCAGGCTTTCCCTTGACAAAATCGCCGGCTCCTGAGGCCATGGCGGGACATTCCTTCGAGGCGGACTTCTTCAGCGTGCGCTCCTTGGATCTCGGACTCCTTTCTGGCTCGTCTCCTGCCGTCTGGGAGGCTGCGTGGATCAGCCTGGGTATGTCATAGAGCCCTCCCTCGGCGCTGCTACTGCTACGGCTGAACCGCGGCGAAAACATTGAAATTTCGTCTGACCTTTCGCGTACTTCACCCGCTCCGGTCCCCTGGGACAGCCCTGACATTTGTTCAGCCAAAGCATCTTTATTTTCCTCGTTTTTTCTTGCATCCCTTTTTTCTGCGGCGCATTTTCTGCTTCTTAATGCATCCTGCTCCAGCTCCTCCAGGCCCTTCGCGAAGACGCCCTGGCGTACAACAGGGGTCTCGGGGTCAGACATGTCCTCGCAGAATTTCTGGAGCTCCAAGGGAAAGGTGCACCGGTAACGGATCGCGGAAGGAACGTCGTACAGGCCGCCCACGGGGTTCGCCCACGACGAGCAGATGAGGGGCGTGGCGTCCTCAGCCCGCTCTTCCCTGGCACAGAGCGCGCTCGACGCCAAGTCGAAAATCTCCCTCTCATTTGAGTAAGCCGAGCTGGCACTCAGATACGAGGAGCTGAGGCTGACGCTGGACGAGCCGGAGCTGAGGGACGGCGATTTGGCGACGAGGCGGGCAGCGCCGGGCCGCGGGGAGCTGGCGCCGCAGCAGAGGGACCCGGCGCTGAAGGAGGATTCCGAGCTGACGTAAGGAGGGCTGTTGCCAAGGCAGAGGGACTTGGAGCTCAGGCACAACAAATTACCGCCGAAACGCGAGGAACTGGCGCCATAGTACAGCGCCGGAGCGTGGATGGCGCGAGGGACGTCGTACACGAACTCCTCCTTCGAGGTGAGGCTGGAGTTCGACGAGGAAACCAGAGAAGCATTGGTGTCCTCGTCCTCGTCGTCATCTTCCTCTTCATCGTCGTCTTCCTCTTCCTCGTTGCACGAAAAGGGCGCCGACAGCAGGCTGGACTGGGAAGCGAACAAGGGCTCGCGGCCGTGGGGGCAGCCCGAGCGAAGGCCCGCGGCGGCACTCAGCCCCGGCAGGTAAATCCTTGGGCGAGGCACGGGCGGCGCGTCGTTCAGGCTCTCGTACAGCGGGTTAATCATTTTGGTGCAGCGCCCTTACAAGTCACAGCTCTGCCATTCCACTTGAGGAAAAACCGTACATATAAACGGCGATATTCACTGCATCTTCTCCATTGAATATCCTCCTTTTCCCACTCGACTTATCACACCGACTGAGACACTTCTTCCACTTCGACACTCTCCACTCTTTCCCGAATGCAAATCCCTCTCACGATCCGAACGCGCGAGCTATACGAAAAAAAAAACACAGACACCAAGCTCACAGACGAAGGACCGCCGTAATTAAACGCGCGTGCAATTCCTAACAATCCGATTCTTCCGCTTCAAGTCCCGCCGACGTCCCAGCGCCAATTCCACAAAGAGCACAAAAACATCAACAGCCGCCGAGCACACGCCCCGAGACGCTGCACACCCGACGCCCGAAGACAGCGCACCGCGACCACAGCGCCATAACAATACAATCTGAACACTGCAACGCCTGAAGTGGAGGCTGGATTAAGGAAAGGCGGGGGGGGAGGTGGGAGGAAGATGGAGGGAGGGGGGAGCGAGAGAAAGATGGAGGGGCGGGGGTGGAGAGGAGGGAGGAGGGGTAGGGATGGGGAGGGAGGGTGGGAGGGAGCGAGGGAGGAGGAGGGGGTAGGGAGCGAGTAGGTGGAACAGGATGGGAGGGAGAGAAATGAGTGGGAGAGAGGAGAGAGAGAGAAGGGAGAAGGGAGGAAAAAGGTGGAGAAGGGAGGGGTAGAAGCGGAACAGGATGAGGAAAATGAGAAGGGGAGGAAGAGACAAAAAAAGGGAGATGATAGTGAGGAGGAGGGGGAGAAGAGGTGGAGAAGGGAGGGGAAATGAGGAGGCTGTTCCCGCTACCTCTCCCACGGGGGAAGCGCGACCTCCAGGCGGCGGCGCTGCGGGAAGTGATCACACGAAGCTTCAAGCTAGGTTCCGCTGCGCCGTCATGGGGTGGGGGTGGGGGGTGGAGGAAGGAGTTTGGGAAGGGAAGGGGGAGGATAGAGGTATGGGGCGAGGAGAGGGGATGGGGGGTGGGGGAGGAGAGGGGATGGGGGAGGGGAGGAGAGAGGATGGGGGGTGGGGAGGATGGGGAGAGAAGAAGGGGGAGGATGGAGAGATAAGAGGATGGGGGGACTCAGGGGTGGGGTAGGATGAGGAGATAGGAGATGGGGACACCACATGGTGGGGAGTGTTAAAGGGGGGGGTGAGAGGGTGAGGGGGGACACCACTTAAGCTATTACATCGAGACAAAACGAAGAGGCTTAGAAAGTGTCATGACACGTGTAAACCTTTAAAAATATAAAATAAAGTAGGTGGATGTATTCTGTGAGAGAGAAAATATGGGAATAAAAAGAAAAAAGGAGATGGAAAGAGAAAGAGAGGAAGGATGTGGGAAATAGAGTGAGAGGGAGAGGTAAAGTAAAGAGGTAAAGTAAAGAGAGAGAGAGAGAGAGAGAGAGAGAGAGAGAGAGAGAGTGAGAGAGAGAGAGAGAGAGAGAGAGAGAGAGAGAGAGAGAGAGAGAGAGAGAGAGAGAGAAGAGAGAGAGAGAAAGAGAAAGAGAAAGAGAGAAAGAAGAGAAAGAGAGAGAAAAGAGAAAAAAGAGAAAAGATGAGAAGAGAAAGAGCGAGAGATAGACAGACAGACAGAGACAGAGAGAGGCGATCAAAACATTAACCCTTCCAAGACCCGCCAACCACCACAACTACCGTTTCGAACATAAATCACCCAATAGGCTCCTCGGTAGAATACGGTTCAGCGGGTACTTCCCCCTGGTCGTCGTCAGCGTGGTTCTCATAAGCGCCGCATAAGTCACGGTTGTATACACAGGAAAAAAAAGAGGAGAGGAACCTGCCATAAACAACAACTTGCGGCTCCTCGGCACAACTTAGGCTTAGATCCCACAACTTGGACGAACTTGGCCCCCGACATTAATCAAGCCGATTTAACTTGCGTCCCGCAGACTTCGCCTCCCGACGTCGCCGAACCGGGTGGCAGATTTTTTTTTTTTTTTTTTTTTTTTTTTTTTGACAAAGCTGCTTAATCGGAAAGGCTGGGGGAGGGAGGAGGGGGAGGGAGGGAGGGAAGGAAGAAGGGAGAAAGGGAGTGTGGGAAAGATGAAGGGAGAGAGAGGGAGGGAAGGAGGGAGGGAGGCAGGGAGTGAGTGAACGAGAGAGGGAGGGATGGAGGGAAGAAGGGAGGGAGTGAGGGATGGAGGGAAGAAGGGAGTGAGGGAGGGAAGTAGGAAGAAAAGCAGGGAGTAAATGAATGACAGAGAAGGGAGGGAAGGAGAGAGAGAGAGGTAAAGAACAGAGGTGCGATCACGTAGATAAAAGCCACACGCACACACCTACACACACTCATACACGCACGCGCCAGCACACACATCCACACGCGCACTCGAGACACTCTCTCCCCCCCTTCCCTTTTACTTCCGCTTGCGAGTGCCAGAGTTCCCACAGAGCAGGTGTTTATCGAACTTCAGCGAGTGATTTCACCCTCGAGTGTGTTCCTCTGGGAGCTTCCTTCCGCGATCACTGGGGGCTCTCCGCTGGCTTCCTCTCGCCGGAATAGGAGTAGCACCTTATTTCGCCCTTTCGTGTGTCTGAGGCTCATGTCTACTTGCATACATACATACATACATAAATACATACATATACATTCATTCATACATACACACATATGCGCCTACTTGCATACATACATACATACGTACATATATACACGCATATACATTTATTCGTATATATATACATGCATATACATTCATTCATACATACACACATATGCGCCTACTTGCATACATACATACATATATACATGCATATACATTCATTCATACATACGTACATATATACATGCATATACATTCATTCATACATACGTACATATATACATGCATATACATTCATTCATACATACATGCACACATGCGCCTACTTGCATACATACATACATACATATATACTTACATATACATTCATTCATACATACATTCATACACACACACACATGCGCACACATTATACACACACACACACACACAAGAACACACTTCTTATCTTTCTAATCTTTGTCCTCTCCTCTCCCATTCTATTCCCTCTCTCCTTCTTATTTCCTTCCTCCCATCTCCCCTTTTATCTCCTCTCTTCCAATTTCTCCCATCTCACCCTTAATTCCCTCCCTCCCTTCTAACTTCCCTTCCACCCCTCTCCCTTACTTCACCCCCTCCCTTCCTTCTAATCCCCTTCCACTCCTCTCCCACCCTTTATCCACCCCCTTCCTTCCTTATTTGGCAACCGCGCCTCCCCCCCTCCCCCCATAGGTGTACGAGGGTGGGCCAAGGGTGTATGAACGGTTGCAGCCTCATGTACAGTAACGTATTGAGGGTGGAGTTGTCATGGCACGTGACAGCGAAGGGAGCGTGTGTAGACATCACTCACCGGGCTGAGAGGAGAGAGAGAGAGAGAGGAGAGAGAGAGAGAGAGAGAGAGAGAGAGAGAGAGAGAGAGAGAGAGAGAGAGAGAGAGGGAGAGAGAGAGAGAGAGAGGGAGAGGGAGAGGGAGGGAGGGAGGGAGGGAGGGAGGGAGGGAGGGAGAGGGAGAGGGAGAGGGAGAGGGAGAGGGAGAGGGAGAGGGAGAGGGAGAGAAAGGGAGAGGGAGAGAAAGGGAGAGGGAGAGAAAGGGAGAGAAAGGGAGAGAAAGGGAGAGGAGAGGAGAGAGGGAGAGGGAGAGAGAGAGAGAGAGAGAGAGAGAGAGAGAGAGAGAGAGAGAGAGAGAGAGAGAGAGAGAGAGAGAGAGAGAGAGAGAGAGAGAAAGAAAGAAATAGAGAGAAAGAAAGAGAAATAAAGAGAGAAAGAAAGAAAGAAAGAAAAAGGAGGAGAAAGAAAGAGAAAGACGAATACAGAAAAAAGATAAAAAAAACGAGAGGAGAGAGACGAAAAGAAGAGAGCAGAAACCGCTAACAGATTTCGAGACTCGCGTTCACACTCCCTTCCCATTTCAACGAATTTCCATTACTTCTTAACTGTCCTGATAACGGTGTTCGTTCTCTCCGCCTACGGGAAGCGGTCGCCGGATCTGTGGCTCAGTTTTGTCTGTGTTCTGTCTGTTCTTTCTGATTTGTTTCTTTTTTTTGTCTTCTAATGTCTGTCTGTGTGTTTGTTTATTATTGGTTGCCTGGTTCTCTTTGTCTCTGTTTTTTTCTTTCTTTTTTCTCTTTCTCTCTCTTTCTCTCTCTTTTCACTTTTCTCTTTCTCTCTCTCTCTCTCTCTCTCTCTCTCTCTCTCTCTCTCTCTCTCTCTCTCTCTCTCTCTCTCTCTCTCTCTCTCTCTCTCTCTCTCTCTCTCTCTTTGTAAGCCTCTTTTCTCTTTATTTCTCTCTTTCCTACTTTTCGCTTCCTTTTAGGTTCATCATTATCATGCGTGAAGTAAATGTTAAAAAACAACAATAATATAACTAATAACAGTAATAATAGAAATAACAAAATATCATATCATCAACAATAAAAAAGTTAAGATAAAAACAAAATACAAAAAAATGAATGAATGAACGAATTAAAAAAAAAATCAAAACAAACAAAACGAAAAATAAAATAAAAAGCCAAAACGTAATAATAACAGATAAGTAATCAGAAATATTTAAAAATAAATCGTAAAAAAAGAACAGAACGACCGCCATCTTGAAACCCGCGTCCGAAACGGTGAGCGAGTCTGTCACAGATCGACTTCGATTCATATGACACATTAAGGACGCTGATCATGATGGATGGCAGGGTGGGAGGGTGGGAGGGGAGAAAGGAAGGAGGAGGTGGGAGGGGGAGAGGAAGGAGGGAGGTGGGAGGGGGAGAGGGGAAGGACGGGAGGTGGGAGGTGGGAAGATTAGAGATGGGAGGTGGGAAGATTAGAGAGAGGGGGATGGGGGAGAGGGAGAGGGGAAGGAGGGGAGGTGGGAGGGGAGAGAGGGGAAGGAGGGGAGGTGGGAGGTGGGAAGATTAGAGAGAGGGGGATGGGGGGAGAGGGAGAGGGAAGGAGGGGAGGTGGGAGGGGAGAGGAGGGAAGGAGGGGGAGGTGGGGGAGGGAGAGGGAAGGAGGGGAGGTGGGAGGGGGAGAGGGGAAGGAGGGAGGTGGGAGGTGGGAAGATTAGAGAGAGGGGGATGGGGGAGAGGGAGAGGGAGAGAGGGGAGGTGGGAGGGGGAGAGGGGGAAGGAGGGAGGTGGGGAGGGGAGGGAAGAAGGAGGAGGTGGGAGGGGGAGAGGGGGAAGGAGGGGAGGTGGGAGGTGGGAAGATTAGAGAGGAGGGATGGGGGGAGAGGGAGAGGGGAAGGAGGGAGGTGGGAGGGGGAGAGGGGAAGGAGGGGAGGTGGGGAGGGGGAGAGGGGAGGGAGGGAGGTGGGAGGGGGAGAGGGAAGGAGGGAGGTGGGAAGATTAGAGAGAGGGGAAGGAGAGGGAAGGAGGGAAGGGGAAGGAGGGGAGAGGGGGGGGGGAGGAGAGGGAGAGGGGAAGGAGGGGAGAGGGGAAGGAGGGGAGGTGGGAGGTGGGAAGATTAGAGAAAGGGGGATGGGGGGGGGAGAGAGGGGAGGTGGGAAGATTAGAGAGAGGGATGGGGGAGGAAGAGATTGGGGGGGGAGAGGAGAGAGGGAGGGAGGGAAGAGAGGAGAGATGGGGGGAGAAGAGGAGAGAGGGGGAGGAAGAGAAGAGAGAGAGGGGGATGGGAGGGGGAGAGAGGGAGGAGGGGAAGAGGAGAGAGAGAGGGGGAGGGGGGAAGAGTAGAGATGTGGGGGAGAAGAGGAGAGAGGGGGAGAAAGGAAGAGGAGAGAGAGGGAGAGGGTAGAGAAGGATTAGAAGAGGGGTGGGAGGGGAGGTAACAGACTGGAAGAGGAAGGGAAGGAGAGGAGGAGAAGTGTGGAGATGAGAGGGAGGAGGGAGAGAGGAAGAGGGAAGTGAGAAGAGAGAGGAAGAGAGAAGATTGTGGGATAATGGGGTTAGGAGGAGAGGGAGAGAGAAAGCGAAGGAGAGGAGGAAGGGAGAGGTTACCGAAGACGGGAGAAAGGGAAAGTAAAGAGAGAGTGAAAGGGAAATTGGAAAAATGGAAAGCAGAAAACAGAGAATATGAGACAACGGAACGGAAGGAGAGGAAGAGAGAGAGAGAGAGAGAGAGAGAGAGAGAGAGAGAGAGAGAGAGAGAGAGAGAGAGAGAGAGAGAGAGAGAGAGAGAGAGAGAGAGAGAGTTAGAAAGAGAGAAAGAGAGAAAGAGAAAGAGAGAAGAGAGAAAGAGAGAAAGAGAGAAAGAGAGAAAGAGAGAAAGAGAAGAAGAGAAAGAAGGAGAGAAAGAGAAAGAAGGAGAGAAAGAGAAAGAAGGAGAGAAAGAGAGAAAGAGAAAGAAGGAGAGAAAGAGAGAAAGAGAAAGAAGGAGAGAAAGAGAGAAAGAGAGAGAGAGGAGAGAAAGGAAATGGAAAGAGGAGAAAAAGGAAGTGCCGAAGCCAGGAAGGAGTAAACAAGGGAAGAGAGAGGATTGAAGTGAAGTAAGAAGAGCAAAAGGAGACTGAAAGAGAAGAGAAAAAAGAAAAAAAAAAAGAAACAGGAATCAGAATACATAAAGAAAGAAGGGAATTAATAATTACGAAAAGAGGAAAAGAAAGAAAGAAGAAAGAAAGAAAGAAAGAAAGAGAGGGAAAGAAAAGAAAAGAAAGGATATGTGAAGGATAGAGACAAAAAAGACGATGATAATGAAATAATAATAACCAAAAATTATAATAACAACTAATCGATACTAATAAAAAAGTAACGGTAATAATTAAAAAATAATCATAATAACTGCAACAATAATAACAGTTTGATGATATGACGATGATGATGATGACGATAACAGTAATAATAATAATTAATAACAACGATTCTGATGATAACAATAACAAAAAAAACAATAACAATAGTTACAAACGCAAGACTCAAACATAGTATTACTAATATCAATACAGTATTACTCTTATGACCACCATAATTTATATCATCATCATCATCACCATCGTCATCTTCATCACCATCGTCATCATCATCATCATCATCACGCCGACCATTATCTATACCATTCCATTACCACCGTCGCCATGTCCACCATCTTTATTAACACGATCATCATTTTCATCATCTTCATCATTATTATCATTATTATCATCATCATCATTATCATTATTTTCTTCATCATCATCATTATTATCATTTTCTTCATCATCATTATTTTCTTCTTCTTCATCATCATCTTAATCGCGAGGAGACGACGAACTAGAGGATAAAAGGATAAGGAATAAACACATTGAAGAGGAAGAGGAATTAACGACCACGGTAAGTACGAAGAAACGGACGAAGAAAAAAAAGACGAAGAAACGACGAATAGCAAGACGAAATAACAAAGATCAAGACGAAGAAGAATCGACGAAGAAGACAAAAAACACAAAAACAAAAACAGACAAAGATAACGAGTAATAATAACAAAATAAAAACGACGAGAAATACCCAACCAGCGAACGAAGACGAAGCCAACGCCGCCGCCGACGAAACGGACGGAGGGAAGAACCCCGTCCGCCACGCGCGCGGGAAAATACGACCTCGCGCGACCTCTGGTATTCAAGCTAATCCTCTGACCTCTTCTTCCCCCGTAACCTAGAAAGCACTCTGGATCGCTTCTAGAAATGACTACCTCGCAGAAAGGACAGATGATAAGGTTACATCTCCTCGGGGAAGAGTTTCGAGAAGGGGGGGTAGGGGGTAGGGTAGGGATAAGGGGGAAGGGGTGGGGGTAGGGGTAGGGGATGGAGGTAGGGGTAGGGGGTAGGGAAGGGAAGGGGGAGGGGGAGGGGTAGGGAAGGGGGAAGGAGGGAGAGGGGGAGGGAGAGAGAGGGGGAGGGAGGGAGAGGGGGAGGGAGGGAGGGAGGGAGGAAGGGAGGGGAGGGAGAGAGGGAGAGAGAGAGAGAGAGAGAGAGAGAGAGAGAGAGAGAGAGAGAGAGAGAGAGAGAGAGAGAGAGAGAGAGAGGGAGGGAGGGAGGGAGAAAGAGAAGAAAAAATTGTTTCCACGCGTTTCAGGGGGAGGGGGAGGGGAGGGAGGGGAGGGGAGGAGGAGGGGAGGGTGCTCATCTTGGCTGGGGGGTGGGGAAGGGAGGGGTGAGGGAGTGAGGGAATGTCGTTGTTTGTTTAAAAGTTTGTTTTCCGTTTTTTTCTTTCTTTCTGGCTCTCTCTCTTTCTCTTTCTATCGCTTTTACTCCCGTCCGGTTCTCTCTCTCTCTCTCTCTCTCTCTCTCTCTCTCTCTCTCTCTCTCTCTCTCTCTCTCTCTCTCTCTCTCTCTCTCTCTCTCTCTCTCTCTCTCTCTATCTCTATCTCTATCCTATCTTTCCCCCTCCCTCTTCCTCTCCCTCTCCTTCTCTTTCTCTTGCTCTCCTTCTCTCTCTCATTCATTCATTCATTCATTCATTCATCCATTCTCTCCCTCCCTCCCTCCCTTCCCCCGTTCCTCTCCCCTCCCTCCCTCCCCCTCCCTCACTCCCCTTCCCCCTCCCTCTCTCTCACACCCAAAAACCCCTCCCTCCCCTTCCCCCTCCCTCCGCCCGCCGCCCACACCAGCAAGCCAAGATGCCGCCCACATCTCGACTTCCTCTCGACATATTGCAGACTCTTGCAGACTCTCCTCATACGTAAATTAGTCCCCCATGATGACACTTCCTCGCAAAAAATGGGGGGTTTCCGTGGCACAGTCCATCGGGGGTTCGTGACACCGGGGTGGTTCATGACACTGTGGTGGTTCATGACACGGGGGGTCATGACAAGGAGTTCATGACATCGGGGGAGGTTCATGACATCGGGCGTTTATGACACGGGGGTCATGACACGAAGGTTCATGACACGAAGGTTCATGACACCGGGGAAGTTCATGACACGGAGAAGTTCATGACCCGGCATGGTTCATGACACGGAGAAGTTCATGACACGAGGGTTCATGACACCGGACGTTCATGACACCGGAAGAGTTCATGACACGGGTGCATGACAGGCAGCGGCGGCGTCACAGTACATGGCGAAAATGTCCGTTTCAATGGCGGTTGTACGACTCACCTGCGGCTGATCTTGGGGGAGGGGTACTCGCTGAGTTTGGGTCGTGGGAGGTGTGTGTGTGTGTATGTGTGTGTGTGTGTGTGTGTGTGTGTGTGTGTGTGTGTGTGTGTGTGTGTGTGTGTGTGTGTGTGTGTGTGTGTGTGTGTGTGTGTGTGAGCGCGCGCGTGTGCGTGTCCGTGTGCGTGTGTCATTGCGTTTAAGTATAGTGTATGGATTTATTTTGCGCGCTCATGTGTCCGTATGAGTGTGTGAGTACCGTATACATACTCACAGGAGTCTATGTACGTATGCTTTGTGCTCCCCCTTCCTCCTGGCACGCCCCCCCCCCCCCCGTGCAAGGCCCCGGGAGTCGCGAGGGGAAGCCCGTCGGCGTACCCCCCCCCCCTCCTCCCGCCGCGGCCGCCATCGCTGAGGCCGTCGGCGAGCGAGACCGTAAAAAAAAAAGGACAAAGAATCCTACGTCTGAGAATCATGCTGGAGTTGAGGAAATGCCAAAGGCTTTATGCGAGGAAGAATGTTATCTTTTTAATGCTTCAAAGCGCGCCATTTGCAAGTGCGGTGCTTCAGGATGTTATGCAAAATGCTGCAGTTGCATATCCAGATCATAGTGCTTCGAGACTAGCCATAAAGCGTGCTTTTAAGAGATAATTAGGCAACCTGGTCATAGATACAGTGATTCCTTAATAAACAAAGTGCTTCAGCATTAGGTATGGTGCTTCTAGAGTACGAAATACAGTGTATAGTGCAGTTATCAAGAAAGTGGTGCTGAGGTAGCATATCCTAAACCTCATCTGAAGTATTGTAACATCTAAGAAACTACAGTATTGTGCTTTAAAGGAAAGAAAATCGAGCTTTGTGGTGATCAACAGCTGATTGCTTCCGGTGAACGGTTTGTTAAGAAAACCCAGCCATCAAACATTAAAACATAAAACGAAAAAGGGGGAAAAAACTTCAAAGTAAATCCTTCACCATTCCCAGTCAACATCCAATCTACGTGTTCTGACATAAGCCGTGAAGAAGAAGAAGAAGAAATAAAAAAAATCTAAGACACTGTCAAGAAAAAAGTAGATTAGATACGAAAGATAGAAGGAAAAAAAAACCGTAAAAAAAAAAAAAATTTAGTCACGTCATCCATCACTCCGACTCGTGACGTAACCATTACGTGTAAGTGACGTCACGCTGGACATCAGCTGACGGCGAGCACCTACCACTCTCTGCTCGATCCACTCGTCATGGTTGTAGGGGATGCAGCCGTCCAGATCCTCCGTCAGCTGATTGCGGTCTATGTACTCGTGCAGGTCCGCGACACAATTGCAGACCACGACCTGCAACGAGAGAGGAGGACGCTGTCGGTGAGAGGCCTTGAGAGTGAGGGTAGGGGTTGGGGGTGGGGGGTGGAGTGGAGGGGTAGGGGGTGGAGGGTAGGGGTGGAGGGGTAGGGGGTGGAGGGGTAGAGGTTGGGGGTGAAGGGGTAGGGGGGTAGGGGTTTGGGGGTGGAGAGGGTAGGGGTTGGGGGGGTGGAGGGGTAGGGTTTGGGGGGTGGAGGGGTAGGGGTTGGGGGGTGGAGGGGTAGGGGTTGGGGGGTGGAGGGGTAGGGGTTGGGGGGTGGAGGGGTAGGGGTTGGGGGAGGGGGAGGGGTTGGAGGGGTAGGGTAGGGGGGTGGAGGGGTAGGGGGTGGAGGGGTGGTGGAGGGGGTAGGGGGTGGAGGGGTGGTGGAGGGGTAGGGGTGGAGGGGTGGTGGAGGGGTAGGGGTTGGGGGGTGGAGGGGTAGGGGTGGGGGTGGAGGGGGGTTGGGGGGGTGGAGGGGTAAGGGATGGAAAGGGTAGGGGTTGGGGGGTGGAGGGGTAGGGGTTGGGGGGGTGGAGGGGTAGGGGTGGGGGGTGGAGGGGGTTGGGGGTGGAGGGGGTTGGGGGTGGAAGGGTAGGGGTTGGGGGTGTGGAGGGGTAGGGAGTTGGGGGTGTGTGGAAGGGTAGGGGTTAGGGGGGGTGGAGGGTAGGGGGTTGGGGGGTGGAGGGTAGGGGTTGGAGGGGTGGGGGTTGGGGGGTGGAGGGTAGGGGTTGGGGGGAAGGGTAGAGGTTGGGGGGTGGAGGGTAGAGGTTTGGGGGGGTAGGGTTGGGGGGGAGGGGTAGAGGTTGGGGGGTGGAGGGGTAGAGGTTTGGGGGGGGTAGGGGTTGAGGTGGAGGGGTGGATGTGGGGTTGGGAGGGAAAGGGAGGTGGAAGGGGTTTGTGGTATTTGCATGCACCCGCGATATAGTTTTATTAACTATTTTTGTTGTCGTTTTTTTTTGGCTATTCTTGTAATATTCTCTCTCTCACTTCCCCCCTCCCCCTCTCCTTCTCCTTCCCACTCCCACTCCTCCTTTTCCACCTAAAAAAATCACTTTAAAAAATCCCTCCCAAAAAATAAAACCAGATCCCAGCTCCTCAAAAGAATCATCTAGAAATTTCTTGTACTTTAACCTCCCCAAAGAAGCTCGAGGCGGCTTATAAACCTTTAAGTCTTTCTCGTCAATAATCAATAGCTTATTACCTCGTCTCTCTTTCCTACAACTTTATCGAATTCGGAAGTTTTCGTGAAACTTTTTTTGAAGATTATATATTCTTTCCTTAATTCTTAGCTTCTATTATTTTTTTCTTGTATTTTAAGCTTCTGTATTTGTTATTTCTCATATCTTTAGCTTCTATATCCTTTCATTTTTTGTTTCTAAATTATTCTCTTTATTTCTAAGCTTCCATGTTCTTGCTTTTTTTAGCTTCCAATATTATCCATTTTTTGCTTTTATATTACTCTTTATCTTGTGCTTCTATATTCTCCTCTTCTACATTTTCCCCTTTTTTTCTAGCCTCTATATAATCCTATATTTAGTTTTTAATATTCTAACCTTTTATCTTTTATAGTCTCCCCTATTCTTTAGCTTCTGCATTCTCTCTGCTTTCTCTTATCTTCTTTATTAAACCTAATCTTCAAGTTTGTATGTT